>NC_091937.1:4547916-4851111 GCF_041260155.1 Ptychodera flava | reverse complement strand
CAGCTGCTGTTTCCCTACTGTACCACGCTCTAGTTAGTGACGAGAGAGAGATAACAATACCATGACCATAATTTTTTTTTAGGTAGGTAGGTAGGTTGGTTTATTCTGTATTCCAAGGCCTTTGGCCCATAATACAACAATAAAAAATAAAGGAATGTACATTTCAAAAATATGTTATCTGTGTCATCTAATAAATTAAACAAAGTATATAAATTAACTATTCAAATCATTTAACTCGTTACGTAATTTCATAGCATGAAATATAAAAGCAGCTAAACTTTGTAAGATTTGATCATTATGTTGGGAAGTAATTCAATGAACTTTTCTGATGATGGCGATTCAAAATAATATATTTGTAAATACTTTCTCCGCAAATTCTGGAAAAGAGAGCAAACTAACAGGAAATGATATTCGTCCTCTACTTCGTTTGAATCACAGAAAGTGCACAATCGTTGATCTCTTTCAATCCCATGTTGTCTATCACTTTCAATACGTAAGTTATGTGAAGAGCAGCGAAACCGTGCAAGCATTTGCATATGGATGGGAATTTTAACAGCAAAAATATATTTCTCAGGCTCTAAAGAAAGCTTGAAAGTACGATATGATATTAACTTATCCAAAGTACAGATTTCACTATACCAACTTGCAAACAAAACTTTTTTAAAATTTTTAAACAAATGTTTCAGAAAACTCTTAATATTATTCACACTTTGATTTTCCCATACATTTTGAAGGTTACATACACCAGAAGTTCCTTCACCTCATGCACCCATGTTCGTTTTTTCCTTGTTCCAGACATTTCAATATTGTACAACATGTCATAGCATTTCCTTGGATACCTGTACTTTGGCATATTTACAAGTTTTGCCCAGTATTTTACACAACGTTTAGCAGTATATAAATGTATAGAATATCTCCCACATTCTCCCAACACAGTGACATTTGGAGCTTTGCTAGAGACTCCCAAAAATACACGACAAGCAAACTGCTGTACTCTTTCTAAACAGTCATATTTCTTATAACCCCAAATCTCAGACGCGTAGGTTAATATAGGTAGGATCATAGTATCAAACACTTTAAAATAAACATCATAAGGGAACATACCCATCTTTTTTGTTGTTTTGACAATATTTAAAAATGATTTTTTTGCCTGTTGAGCAATAGTTTTAGTTGCCATGGACCATTGCAATCGACATGAGAGTAAAATACCAAGATATTTGTAATAAGAAACTACTTCAACAGGCTTTCCGTTAAAATACCACTTTTCTGATTTGGACAAATGACCCCCAGATTTGAAAACAATAATTTTTGTTTTATCTAAATTTACATTTAACTTCCATGAATCACAATAAGAGCTTAAATTATTCATCAGGCGTTGTAATCCAATAATCGTGTCAGAAAAAGTGTGACATCATCTGCAAATAAAAGGCAAAAGATTTATATTAAATATGGAGTAAGTTGTACACCACGTAACTCATTTCTGTGGAGCTCATTTGGTAACTCATTTATAAAAAAAGAAAACAAAAAGGGGCTTAACATGCACCCTTGACGAACTCCTATTGGACAGTCAAAAACATCAGTGAGTCCACCCTGGGATCTAACGCATGCTTTTACATTTTATACATAGCATGAATCATATTAAACATTTTACCACCTATTCCCCCTTTTAGCAAAACATACCATAATCTCTGTCTTTCTACTGTGTCGAACGCCTTGGAGAAATCGACGAAAACACAATAAAATTTGCCGCGTTTAAGTGTCAGATATTTTTGTACAATACTTTGGAGAATAAAAATATTATCAACGGTAGAATAACCACGCCTAAAGCCAGCTTGTGTTTCATCAACTTTACCAAGAGATTCGGCCCAAAAGGTCAAACGATTGTTGAGAACAGAGGTAAAAATTTTACTGAATACACTTAACAATGAAATGCCTCTATAATTTCCTGCAACATTTATTTGACCTTTTTTATGTAGAGGGACAATTATTGCTTTGGTCCAATCGTCTGGGAACAGTCCAGAATCAAACAGTTTGTTAAAGAGAACTATTAAACATGGCAACAAGTAAGTTTCAGAAACTTTGAAAAATTCTCCTAATAGTTCATCAAATCCAGAGGACTTGCCATTTTTAAGATGACGAATTGCTTTTAAGATCTCATGACCTGAAATCGGTCCATTTAATATGTCATAATCCACCTCTGTCATAAATGGAATAACATCCGTATTTTCTAAAAGATCCTTCAACTCATCAGATAAAGAAAAATCATAATTAGCCCCAGGTTTAAGAGATAACAAATTACTAAAATAGTCAAACCACTCATCTAGACCAATGGTGTTTGTTAGTGGTCGTTTAATAGTCAATTTTCTTATGGCCGACCAAAACAATTTTGAGTTGGACGCACAGTTTGAGGCTAATTTAGATTTTTCTTCTTCAAAATAAATTCTTTTTTTGGAACGACATTTTTCCTTAAAAGTACGTTTTACATCTTTATACTCCTGTAACAAAGCAAAATCATTTACTCTACGAAAACGTTTCAATAAAGCATACTTTTTTGCTTTCAATTCCGAACATTCAGTATCGTACCAATGAGGTTGCTTCAGTTGATTTTGTAATTTGGTGTAAGACGTTTTGCCATACCACATGCTGTCGCAGCTGCTTTGAATAAATTCCCAACGGTCGCAATGCAGTCACTAACATCAGCATTTGCATCAGCAATAATATCATCTAATTTGTTCACATTGTTATCCGACTGCAAGTGGTTTAAGAATACATTTTCTTTCTCTGAATCCCAAACATACTTTAATATAGATTCCCCATTTGATACATTTATTGTACTTCTGCATGTTATACCAAGACTAAAACACATTGGGAAATGATCAGATTCTGTTCGTAATTCAATCGAAAAAGACGTCACTTTTGAAAAGAGATCAGAGGAAACTAACGTATAATCTACAACACTTGTGCCAGCATTGGCAATACAGGTAAATTCCCCACAGTTTCTGTCAACACCTGTTCTACCATTTAAAATATGCAAATTGAAAGAACAGCAAAATGAAAGCAGTGAGCGACCGTAGCTATTTACTTCTTTGTCTTTAGATAAACGTGATTCGTTAAAATAATCTTTGTTATACAAAACAGTGTCATCTATAACGTAAGTCGTGTCATCGTCAACAATGTAGTCTAGTTGCTCACCAGTGCGAGCATTCATGTCACCTGCAATAATTACATAAACCTCTGGTAATTTGGATAGTACATCAATAAATTCAGATTCTAACAACTCAATACCATTTCCAGACGAAAGATCTTCATATACATTTGAATAGATAGGTGATATGTATACGCTCCAAAATAGTACATCTTTTTCTAAACCAAAAACAGTCCCATCAAAAAGAAGAAGAATACTGTCATGTAATTTACACTTTATACGTTTCACTTTGTCAGCAAACCGTTTGTGAACAATTGTACAAATTCCACCCGGATATCTACCTCGACAGGCTCTCCTCTGTCGCACAGAATTAAACACAATATGATTAGGAAAACTTTTATCAAATTCACAGATATCACTACCCCAGGTTTCAACAAAAGAAACAACATCAAGATCAGAAATGAAATTAACAAAATCGAAAGAATACAGTTTGCTTTTAAGACCTTGTATATTCCATACTAAAAATGATACAGAGTCTGGGCCATGGCCGAATTCCTACGTAGGAGGAGTTGGTTCTGGTGCCCTGTTGGATGCAGCTCGACTCTGGTTCCGCGTAAAAGGCCGTGCAATTGTATCTGTTTGTTGCTGTCGTTCTTTAGGTCTAGGTTCTCCGACACTTTTCTTGGACTGACGCTCAGCCGTATTACCCTCTAGAACTACTAGTTTTCCATTTTTATAATATGCCGTCTTTCCTTCCAGAGAAAAGGGTTCAATTTATGATCAATGTGGTAGTTAAGTAAGAATGGACACATTTGACATCTTGGATGGTGCATGATCAAAGCGTGAAAGCTTTAGCAACATGTGACAATTGAGAAAAGTTAACAATATATCGTTTGAATTCAATTTTGAACTGTAATATTATATAGGGCTCAGCCCTTGGTGTCGCGCCAGGGTTAAGATTGGCAATGTTATTTGTATTGATTCATGATAAACTATAATTGTTACTTCATAACGTTTATATGACAACTATGCCCAGTTTCCCTCTGATGAAAGCAGTTCACGTACTTACACGACGTCAAACCCTGCAGCAGGGCAGGTATAGATTTTCTGTAGCGTGTAAAAATTTTGGACAAAAATTGGCAATTTTTACAATGATAACAGCCTATTGCGTTAAACAAGGGACGTATAATGCAATAATTATCATTGCAATGGTAACCGCACTGCCCACCTTCCACTTGCAAGCTGAAAACTATAGCGTTCCGTCTAAAAACTTGCAATTTTTGAATCTAATTATTGACACAGGGGGCGCTTTCTATAATGCAATCCCAGCATTCTTTGCGTATGCCCCGTTCATATGCACGACAGTTTTCTCCGTTTATCTGTATCAACGATACTTTGTATCAGCGACAAGGTGTATGATAACATTTACTGGCTAATAAAAGAGGTATATTTTATAAAAGGCATGTTATATCATAATAATTTGTTTCGTATTTGTTTATTTACGAGTACTCAAAAAAAACATGGCGGCGCCCAATGAGAAAGAAGGGTACACTTCCGGTTACTCGCATAGTATATTATGAATAAGCGCATGCGTAGTCAGTAAGCCGCTGGCGCGACTACTAGTTTTTGCAAACATACTGGGACTTCTGAAAATATTTTTTTATATGTTTCCTTGGACATGTAGACAATTTTCCCCGTTTTAATGCGAATCAACTCTTTGCATATTTACATACATTTGTGACTGACCCTGAAATAATGATCTTGTGTTACAAAACGGAAAGAATTTATGTACATTGCAGTTAAAAGTTTGGAGTCAAGTATATTTAAAACGTGCATGTTTGATGCAAACTCTGAGATTGATGGCAGAAGATATAGTCGGAAGTTCGTAGCGAAATTGCCGATAGTTAAAGATGTTAAGCGTCTGAACGAGACTGGCTCAACAGCCATATTGTCATTTACTTAAAATTTAGAGATGACTTTACTGCGCAAGCCTTTGCGCGAAATAGCACGGGCTGGTCTATCGGCCAAAAGTTGAATTCAACATGTTTGAGGTAAGAGAAGATCAAAAGAATTCATCTGGCAAGCTTAATCAAGGTAAGTGACGTTACCCACAATCTCTTTTATTTGTGGAATCAGACATTGTTTACTAAAGGCTAATTCAATTTCATTAATTTCAGAACAATTTGAAACTTAATTTTTTGTTTAAAAGATGCTCCAAAATTGTTATGTTTAAAATCAAGCCTTACAGTAAAGTGAATAAGAAGGCGATGTTTGCAAGTGCTAAAATCAAGTCTTACAGTAAAGTGAATAAGAAGGCGATGTTTGCAAGTGCTAAAAATTGTACTTTTTCGAGTTATCAGTTACTAAGATGGTATCATTATAGCATCTGTCAGACGTGCAAATTTCTTTTGTCATGAACGTTCAAAAAATTCAATACCTTTTTTAAGTTCTTTTGCCAACACAGATGCAACTTATTCCTTTGGTTTCCTTGAAAATATACGACTGTCAAAATATCTGTTGACAAAATCTGTGGAAAGGGGTTGATCTTCTCATATTCAAAGTGGGGAATAGAAAATCATGATTATCAAAGCAATGCAGTCAGAAAGTTGAAATATGGGTAGAGTAGAGTTTTGTTGGTAACCTCACTTACTGCGTGCATGCCCATCCTTTCGTTACACGCACAAATCATCACGCAAACCGGGTCATCGACGTGTTCTACTCGTTGGCATAAATTTCCCTAAAAGTCGGGGAGACCTGTGCAAGTTAGACGTAGGCTACCAGGTTGTGGGTCATTGATTGTGTCTGTACAATATCGCGCACATATTCAAGTGCAAGCCAATCTTCTGCCTGATGACGCGTTACATTAGCACTTTACAAATTGCTCTTGCCGTTAAACCGTGAGTTCTCGGATGCAATTCACTGATTGGAGCTCGTAACTTGGCGTTAGTACACGGTGTCGACAGGGGAATTGTGCGAATGATACTTAAAGATGCACAGGCAAAAGCAAGGCTTATACCTCCATGCTGCAACTGTGTCAGACTGTTATCAGTATTTCGCCATTGGTGCAGAATTTGTGTGATAGAGTCTGACAGAGTGATGACTACCCGCTGTCTGCCTTTGGAAAGCGAAACTTCACGTGTTCTGAGGCTTTGGCGGTATAGCTCCTTGTGAAGCTCGCCTTACTGTCTTGGTTCGGGGCAGTCAGCGGGTAATCATTCAGAGGTGTGGCTTGCATATAGGTTTGATTCTTTTTCCCTTGTACGTTTTCATGGTGACCTTTGTTGTCATGTATACGTTTTAAAATTATATGATATTGACGTAGCAGTGCAAGATAGTCTTGTCACACATGATATCCACATGCATCGTGGATGATATCGTGACTTTGGTATATAACCATTAGTTAGTCAAGAAACGGGAAGAAGATAACGGCATTTCTGACATTGTTTTTTTTCTGGTCGATTTCTATGTATTTTATGTGAGTTTTTCCGGTTAAAAAGCGCCATCAAGCGTGCAATTTCTGTCGACGGCAGACACAGTACACTATATGAAAAAACTGGAGCGAGAAGGTGACGCTTTCTCGCAGTTGGTGACAATCTCTCGTGTTATTCTCACCGCTATAAGTGAGAATTTTTTAATCCGCACTGGTGAGCAGTGAGAAATGCACTCCTTGATGAGAATCAAGTATGATAACTGCAGATTCATCCACCAGTGAGGCCGAAAGTCTCACCGGTCATAGTGAGAACATTTTCACCGTGAGAATGTATCATACTCATTATTCAGATTTTCCGCTCACTGGTAAGAATCAACCAGACTGTCCGCTCACTGGTGAGAATCAATCTGGTTAATTCTCACCAGTGAATAATGAGTCTCGCAGTATTTTCCTATAATGAGGTCGACATGTGGCCACTTGACACTATTTTAGTGGTCAACTATTAGACTATGCGGTTTGTCAGGGTATGCGTTGGGATCCAGTTGTCAACTGCAGGATGTACACTGCAGGTTTTTAGTGGGCCACCAAGTGATTCACATTCCATTCCTAATACCTATTTCTATCCTACCCTGACCTTTGGTACAATAACTGAACTGAACTAGGGAGGGAGGGGCTAATCGAGAGACGTGTTTGGACGAATACAATGAATTAGGTTGTACCCTTTATCGAAATTTCGTGAGGTTTTACAGCATTTGAGTCGATTAATAAAGGATATGTCTGAAGTCCCATTTCCCCCGAGATTCCCCTATTGCATGCACGACTCAACCAGTGCTTAAACTTTGACAGAATAAACCAACTCCTAACATTCCATCGAAGACAAAAGATACCTATACTATGGATGATTGTCGGTATAGCAATTTGAAAAGCAATTCGGTCGATACTCATTCAAGCTTGCGGTATTGGACCAATATTTGTCGGCGAGGAATAGGTACGGTGACAATATCTCCTCATCAGCAGGCGGCAAAATGTCATTCTCTTGCTCAGCAGACAACTTGAAAAAGGCCAGATATGATGAGCAGAAAGGGTTTTATGCTTCTTTTTATTGATTTTGCTGACAGGGAAGGGAAAATAAGCGTGAGACAAAGAAATGGTTGTGCTGATTTTGTCGTGAGAAGAGAGAAGTGGGGAGCTTTTACTGATAGGGAGGGGAAATTGAGAAAATTTCTGTGTTGACGATGTCAATGAGAGCGGGAAAAACAAATTGGCGGGAGAGATAACTGTTATGTTTCAACGTAGCGAATGGCCGTTCGTGAAAAAACGCAGCATGTTTGCCAGATGTAATTACCGCGCCGCTTGTTGAATATTGAAAGGGCACATTCAGGCGTACTTGTGTGCGCACCCATGGAGTCACGTTATTTATTTGTACTTAAAGGGACAAAGTCGGCCAGTTTTCATGAATTTTGTTTGATACGAGATACTACTTATATTGTTTGATATGTTGAAAGACACTGGATGAATGGTTGACTATGCATATATTCGACCCCGATTTTAGACATGATACATGAAACCATCACGAAAAAGAATTAATGGTATTGGAAACTGGCCGACTTTGTCCCTTAAAATATAACGAGAAATATATGTCAATTTCCAAGTAATGTAATCAGCCATTGCTACGGACATGGAGTTTAATTGGTGAAATCATTGATTCTAACTGACAACAGATTATTCCGATTACGAAGTGGTAGGTGTGTGAATTCTTTGTATGAACTCAGCAAAGTATCATGTCTGTGAACTAATTATCATTCATTTGACGAGACTAGCATGTAACGGTTGGCTGACACCCATGACTGTACTCTTTAATCAGATAAGACAGGAGTCATTCAAGACTAGGTGACTCTTTTCACCTAGATTACCGTTGTAGCTGTTCAGTTCAATTACTATCAATTCGGAGTCGTTGATTTTTGCATCAAGACTGTTTCCATTGTATTTTACATTAAAAATAACATATCAAAGTAAAACCCAACACAGTAAACGTCATTATAAAACACAAAGTGCATGAAATGTCAGCGCGTTGAAAAGACAGTATGGGAACGATGCCAATGGTTTTGCAATCGGACCTTGTACGATGGTAGCAATGTATAGTTATCAAGGTGATTAAGTCACAGAGACACCAGTTGAAGTTTTTAAATACTCTAGCCCAAGCACTTGTTAGCATAACTTCTTGATTTTTCGTGAGTTTATGACCATGTACCAAAACACTGAAGACTTTTTATTCTTAAATATGCTGGTAAACAGCTTGACCTGATTTCGCCATGAATCAGGTCTTTGGTCCACTGAATCAGCCTTTCAAGCAATTAGACTGATATTTGAAACATAGTCTGGTTGCCATGAGCAGTTAGACGATACTGTTTACAACGTGATATCAATGGTTGACCTGGTTTAGAGTTAATCAGTCTTCTACTTCCCTGGCCAGATCCAATGAACATCCTCCTTATGATTCGCTACCATCAATACAACGCGCCACAAAATAACGGGATCTACGGAGATTATTTCATGCAATTCATGTCGTCAGTTTGTAGCACCATATTAAATTCTTAACGTACCATTTGATGTACGTGAACACAATATTCCCACAGCAATTCCCACAATGGATCAGTCATATTTACTAGTGTGGTGTATGTGTCTACTTTGCTCATTTGAAAAATACCAGCAAATCATCTTTGTCAATTCAGCTTCAGTTCACTCTTCGTGTGTTGACAACTCCTTTGTGACTTCAGTGTGTTACTATTTAACGTTGTTTAGGAAATATGGAATATCATAATCATATTCTCAATCGAAATCATAATCATTATCCTCGTCATCACGATCACTGTCATTCTCGTCATTGGTTCTGCATGCGAATGTATTAGCCCTCAAGGCTTAATTGTTGAAGGCTTTTTTTGTATTTGCTTCTCATTGAAGTCCGCCAAAGTTTGTGGCCAATCTATCCCTGCACGATAATCCTTTTTTCGAATTATCAAATTTCTGTCGGCCTTTTCTTTCATGTTGTTTTTAAGAGTATGCGTAAGACTTGTTGTTGATAGACATAAACGGAAAATAAAACAATGGGCAACACAGGTATCATATATCTCGAGAAATGGTGGTAGTCAAAGAGAGATACAAATGGTGGAATATGAGCAACGTAAGGCTGATGGAAAGATTCCATATGCATACGTTCAAGCCATAACCCCGATTTGTATCCCTCGGAGCAATAATTGTAACTTGAAGGTTCTACACCGATAACCTAGATGAGGAGAGCTGTCCCACATTTAATGATTCCCTCTTATCTTATAAAAGAACAGCCATCGGCACCATCCAATCTCTGCATACCAATCTTGCCAACTGAATGACAATTAATCTGTAGATAACATACCCTTGAAATGAACCAACACACCTGTCAATTTTATCTTAATAAACTTTTTGACCAGGATGAGTTACTATGAACTAAAATAAAGCCTAGTTCACTAAACAAACTCGATGTCTGGTAGGTGGCAAGGGCTGATTATGTTACTAGGAAACTGATGTGATATCATTTATCTGTGCCGAGTCAAAGTATAGACCCTGGAGGGTCTATGGTCAAAGTAATACAAACAAACGAGTTCATTGTACGTAGAAACGCCTGATCGTACCTTATTCATATTCAACAAGAAGTACATCATTGAATGTGTACAAGCTGAAAGCAGAGTTCAGTATAACTCAATCCCATATTTTCGATATGCCATGCAGACATCCGAAGCATTTGAATAGTGACAACTTGTTGGCAACCTGAGAGACAACTACGATGAAAAGTTGTGACCTCAGCCGATTCAACGTATAAATATGCTATTCAAATCCGACAATAACGAGAGAGCCATAGCATCCACTGTACGTGACTGCTCTCCTGGTATGATATGGAACATTACCCTTCCATCAAATTAGTTTCTCTCCCGTCCCAAGTACCTGCCAGGAAGTATTTTCGTTACCATCTATAACCTAGTCGAAACCTCCATTGCTTTTTTCCAAACACTAAGTCCACAAGGCAATTTTTTTGCTTAACGTCTATTTTCCATTCCCTGTCGGCAAACATCAAAACATAACCAGGGCAAACACTCTGTCCGCCCGTTTGTTCTTGTGGCAAGTTGCGCTAATTAATTAATTAATTAATTAATTAACAAGTAAGATAATGAGATGTTATCGCCCGATAATGAGGCAATATTGCTAACTCACCATTTTCCACCAGCTGATGTGGAAAAATACTCACCATAGACATAAAGTGCTTCCGAACGATTGCGTTTGCTGCCTGGGTTCGTGAGACCTTAAGCAAGGTGCAAAAAACGAATACTACCGTCTTTATACCATTATGTGTATTTTACATTCTGATGACCTGGAATGGATTTCAAAATTGATGTACAGATGTAAAACCATTGTCCAAATGGCATCTTCGGCCTTCCATTGTGTATGGCAGGTATCAATATTACATATAAGAAGTAGGTTCGTTCTGTCAAAGATCAAAGACTAGTTTCGTGCGATCGGTAATGTCGATGGACAAAAGTAGGAAGGCGTATAATCTCGTAATGATAAACTCCAATGCCCCGAAACCTCTCTAAAAGGATGAAGTTTTATTCATTTCGGTCGTCGAAACACTGTGAATAAACAATCTTCTCCTTTCAAACTTCTTCCTTAAGGAGAACTCAGTAAATATATGGCGGGGAGATGGACAGGTGAGTTCTTCTTCTTACCTGAAACCTGATGACTTAGTACGCATCTTGGCAAGACTCTGAAATCATGTAATCTAGGTCTTCTTGCAGTAAATACATCTATAATTACTTTCCTGCGATGATTGATAACTCAGCATGTGTATGAAGATAGAAGAACATAAATTACTTCTCACATAAAATAACCGAAATGGATAAAGAACAGAAAACAAACTGTGTCCCTGTGAACACTGTGCAGTAGGGCATTAGAGATATACGACGAATTTTATCTCCAAAACCTAACACTACCATAAAATATACAGGTTCATCAGGTCACGCGAATCCAAAACAGGTGCATACTGATGAAAAACCTGATATGCGCAGTCCAAATCTTGACAACAATTATTTTGAACCTTTGTCAGTATGTGTACTTGGTTTTCTTCTCTTCCTTAATTGGCGTTCTGACATTGATCATCACCTTCAAATCGCCCGTCCATCTATATACATGCCTGTGAAACGAACTCTTATGTCTTGTACTCTATGTGCTATCACATGAGCAGTCCGTCCGCGCGATTCCTTTTGCGCGTTTCTGGCCGTAAACATTTGTTCAAATGCGGCGCCGAAGGAAAATAATTAGTTTACGTACTTTAAAAGTTTTGGTCTGGAAAACTACATATGGTTATCCGTTGTTTTACATTCTTGTCTAGGACGGTCAATATTTTGTCTCGCACACATGCCAAAAAAGGAAGCCTGTAAGAAAGGAAAAACACGAATAATTCAACGTGACGCCCTGGATAGCTAACACTGTCCTTCAAGGATGTATTGAGTATTCATGTTCAACATTTTGGTCGTTTTCATGCTGTTCTCTCTCTCTACACACAATAGAGTGAATGGTAGTCTTTGCGTTTTTATGTCACTTTCAATAAACATGTCTTGTTGGTTTGCAATACAATGTAAGGACATTGATGATATCAGGATCACCATTCGCCTTTGATCAAAGTCTTTACAATTAATCCGTCAATATTGGGAAATAAATTGATTAGACCCGGAAGTGTTGGTAGATCCGGCTTCCAGCAGTCTGACCGTCATAGTTACTTGAATCCGGATTAACTATTAAAGCCGTATTCTAATTATTTGGGATCTATAAAAGCCAATCAGGTTTCCATTCGAGAAATCTATTGATGACATGCCAGGATATATAACACCGTCGTTCAAGATTATACCAGCATTTGGAAACGCTCCTAACATTATTCTCAGAGCATCTCAAGGTAAGTAAAGTTTCTTGAACTGAGTTTCGTGCGTTCTGTAATCGTTTTTTCATGAGGGATTTTTCGGCAAAATATGTATTCCTACCGATAGCTTAAAGATACTTATAAATGGCTTTCAAACACTATAGGGAGGAGATCATCTCGTCTGCTCAACTTTCGCGTTGATAAACGTTGCCTCTTCCCAGAAATTGGCTATGAATGTTGTGCATATGCACAGACAAATAGAGAAACAGACTTGCAACGCAGCATGCCTTTTGTTCCATGGTCGCCTCGGTAGACTATGGCCTTTTCATATTAAAATGAGCTTCAAAGGTGTTAAACTTTTTGGAGACTTTGTTTGTGGTTGATAATTGCACGAGATTATGCGAAAAATACGACGAGATGGCATCGTGCTGCCAGTCGCGTAGCAACCATAGTTACTTTGTGAGCTCTCAGGGCAGAAACACTGCTTCACGCCAATCAAAATATAACACGCCAGCAGTTTCATAAACATGTCCTTCCTTGACGAACGTGTAAAAGACGGTATGACTGACCGTAAACCATTGAGTAAAACCAGACGGTATCGATAAAAGACTCTCAAATTTGGTTCAAATACACTCATTATATATTCATAAAAATATGAGAGGAATTTTGAAAATGGTAAAACTCACTTTCCTGAAGCTCAAAACTTTCCCGTTTTCGCCAGCACGCCAATTCCGCTCAGCACCACACAACAACAACAACAACAACAACACAAACTTTGCCGAACATACTTTCGCTTAACAATTGGCAAAAATCCGAATATTACCGAAGGATGCATGGTCGGCACTCTTCGGAAAAGAGAGGCGAGAGCAACCTGAGGCGAGGCGAACATGGATGGGTTACGTAACCGCTTCACGCCTTGAACAATACCCGTTGCAAGTCTGTCTCTCTATTTGTCTGTGGCATATGTGAAGTAAATTCAGCAGTGGATGCATGTTCATAGTGTACCAGTTTTTTATTTTTCAAATCACTGCAAGACTTTGCCAAATAAACTTTGGTTGTGTCCCTGCGTTTGTATTAATCTGGTTAAGCAAACAAAAACGACAATTTCAAATCATATTTTGTTCAGTTATCATCGGTAGGAAAATTTCTGCCCACGTTGTCGGACTGAGTCAGAATATCGCAAAATCAGCAAATGTTAGTTGTTTCCATCCATGTTTTCAAGTCGCCTACTGAGCCAATCATATACTTCAGACAAAACATACAGTTGATGCTTTTTTAGTAGCTCTGTCATCTTCTCCACTACTGGTCCTGAGACAGAACACGGTCTTCAATCACAGCGGCAGTGGACAGAACAATATTTTAATATGGTTCACTGCAGCAGATAAAGGGGAACATTCTGGTTACCATAGTGTTGCCATTGTTTACATAACTATCACGTGACAGGTAATTTGCATAACCTTTCAAAAATCGGTTTTCCCTATGTTTTGTTTCCATGCTTTGAGATATGTGGCTGAAATTTGTGTGAGTGCAAGCTGTCCTAAGGATCTTCCAAAGTGTTCTCAGAATTTTTTTAAACCTTCTTAAACAAATTTTATGCCAGAAAAACTTCCAGAGCGGTGAATTTAACCCTAGTTGATTTCTTTAAAATTGTGCTCCAAAAAAACCAAGCAAGATATAAAAAATCTGAGATTGGAAGAGTGTTGTTACAGCTTGTTTACCAGAAAGTTTGAGCCAAATATTTTGAAGTATCGAGACAAAACATACGGAAAAAACGATGTTTTAAACGTTATGCAAATTAGCTGTCACATGATAGTTATGTAATATGGTGACACTGTGCTTACCAAAATGTTCCCCCTATATCGAGGCTTTCAGAAAATGTATACTAGTAATTTACGGGGTTCTGAGCTTTTTATCCAGCAGAGAATTGTTAGATTAAAAAAGGTCATTTTTTGTTTTGGAACCTTAACTCGACAATACCGTTTATCAAACATAACATACCAGTGTAGACCAAAACATGACATTCATTATAAAGACGCTTCTGTGATACATATAGGTGACCTGTCGAATGATAAAACCTTGCCCTGCGAGATGTAAGCGTTCAAACTGCATTGTCTGACTAACACAACGGAAGATATATAGTATATGATTCACCCATTTGAGGGAGTTAGCCTAGGATTGGCTGTGGTTATACTTTGTAAGGAATCGCTTCTGACGTATCTGAGCAATGCATTAACAGGTGAAAATTGTAATTGGAAGATGGTATCGGCAGTAACGGTGACTCACACCTCCACCTAGCCATTCATTGTACGTATTTCAGTTACGGTCACATCCGTCTTCCATCTTATGGACTTGTTAAACTAAGTTCAGGTACACCAATTGACGCTAGCAATGTGCATGTAATGCGTCATTGCGACGTTTTCCGACTTAATGATCAGGTTGACTTTACCATTGCATCGTGTGTAGGTAACGGCCGGAAGTTGTATGTTCAATGTTCAGTAATTAAATTTAAGTCAAAAACGTGATACTAGTATATGAGATATAATGTATCATTTGGACCTAGAGTATATGTAGGAAAAAAGTCAATTTGTTTCGTTTTAGCTATTCTCTCCAAATTGGGACAGGGGTCGAAAGAATCGACATTTAAACAAAGTGATTCCAAGATGATAGGCAAAATTTATACCCACCCTATGCATATTCAGTCAAAGTCCTCAAAAATAAAAATGTACATACGGCGACATGAACATTTGATACTGACCTAGACCCTATGTATTGTCAATTGGAGAATGTTATCAAGTAAGTTATCTCCTACATTGTTATTGAAAGATTGGGTTGAAACTTATAGTCATTATAGAGGAAGATTTTTGCATAAGAGAGGGTTGGATAAGTAGAACCATTCCATCTAAATTTTTTGCCTCAAGGTGGCTACTGGGATCATCAATAAATTGCTTAACTCTTTGTGTGCTGTAATTTTTCCCACCCAAATTTAAGTGCAACATTTTACCAATTTTTATGAATTTTTCTGTATTTTTTTTATAATTTTGAACCAAATGGCCATTGTATTTTATCAGCTACAGTTTCTTATGAAACTTTTGCAAAACTCTTGAAAAATTTGACAGGGATATATTTTAAAAGAGGACAAAAATTGACTTTGGCGCTCAAAGGGTTAATATACCCTAAACCTTGCGCCCGAAGGGCGAGCTGAAAATGGAAATGGCAAAAATGAAAGTGCCAGAAGGCATTTGGCAGGGAATTTGATATTCAATAAATTTTTAATACCCCCTTGTAATTTTAATTTTTTTTCAGATCCTCCCCCCCCCCCTGGCATGTTGTAAATTTTTTAAGTTCCCACTGAATTCTCCCGCTCCCCAATCCAAAGGTGTTTGTGAATGCAGCCTAAGTTTTTATTTGTCTGCTCTCCATCGCTTCCTATGAATTCCCTGAAACTTAAACAGGTTTTCCAACTGAACCTTCATGTAAATTGCGACAGCATTGGGTCAAGTGCAAAGTGTAGGCAATGCTGCAATCCTGCGAGTTTGTGTCGTGAATTTCCTGCTGTGTCACTATTTCCACTATTTTTACCACAGGGGAATATTGCGAAATGAAAAAGATTACTATCACCGTCCTTGGCATTTTACTACTCATCACCATATCAGAAATAAGACCAGGAGATGGTATCTTTCGGAGACGACGGCGTCGTAGAAGTTGCTCACCGTCGAACTGCGAAGTCAGCGGTTGGAGTTCTTGGAGTTCTTGTTCTGCACCATGTGGTACAAGTGGAACACAATCACGGTCACGAACAGTGACAAAACAGGAATCGTGTGGTGGATCATGCAACGTGGAGCTATCGGAGACTCGATCCTGCAATAATCCTGGCTGTAATGATCGTGGTGAACCGCTGTCATCGTCATGTCAGTGTGATCCAGGATGGACTGGTACCTGTTGTGAATCAGGTATGTAAATATTAAGAACAACAACAAACTTCAACACAGTAATAACAGTCACTATACTTGGAGCCATATGTTCTCTCGGCTTATGATGTACGTAACAGTACTACCACCATGTGGAAAACAGTAATGGTACTGACGATGATCTACAAACAAGTATCTGGTAGGCGATGTTGAAATGGACGAAGTGCGATGTCATTACAAAAGTACACGACAGGAAAATTGTCGGCTCTGCGAAAAAAATTGACAGGGCAAACTTTAGGAAGTACACATCTCGCACTTTCACCCGTCGATTATCTCATAAACATGGGTAACAAATTATAACGGAAGGACATAAGACTCATCATGGAGTGATCCCAAAGTTTAGCCATACTGGCCATTTCACGAGTCAGTAAACATTACCACTTTTGAACGGAAATGTAACTATACGTGTAACGTAAGACAATGAATTTTAATATTCTGAGTTAATCCTCGTTACAAGGGGATTATTCCATCCTTCAACGTTTTACACTTTTCTTGATGGATTGAAGTTACTTCAATGTTACTGTTGATATGTGTGCGTCACTGTGCCCTTCTTTCCACCAGATGACGATGAATGCAGTCGTAGCAATGGTGGTTGTGATCATAAATGTACAAACACTCACGGAAGTTACGACTGCACTTGTAACTCTGGCTACACATTGGATAGCAACGGTCACACATGCACTGGTAAGAAATAATGGTGTCCAGATCACTTTCTAGAAATATTCGCTCACAGTAGATGCCACATTAGATTTTCGCACTTCTTAAATGTCTTCGGAGAGATGAAAGGGTTTTAAAGGGAGGGGGTCGTCGGAATTCTGCTCAAAGGTTGCCAGGGACCCCTAAGACCGATGTAAACACCGTATAGGTACGTTGGCGATTGTTAAAAGTTAAAACATTCTTGTTAACAATCAATATCATAAAATTTAAATTTTGCAGCTATGTTGACGTGATTCAACTATATACCATGCATGATGTACATTGTTTGTAAACAAGAAAGTCGCACAAGCGCAGTTCCGACAACTCTTCCTTTATGTCAAACGTGATGCGTTCGTTAGCCAAAGCTACGATGCCTAAGGACACTGACATGAGCTACCGTCATTTAATGCTTGAATCCTTAAGCTTGTCTTTCTTCTACCAAGATATCGACGAATGTCAGGAGGGAACCTATGACTGTGATGTAGAAAATCAACAGGTGTGTGCAAACAAACCTGGTACCTATGAATGTGTCTGTGACATAGGCTACCAAGACGATTCCTGTGATGGCTTCTTTTGCACAGGTGAGACAATTGTTATAAACATATGACAAAGATTACATCGCTAACCTACTTAGGCCTAATCTGACAATGTAACGGTGCTGTTCGATGATTTTATTGACACGTAACATAGGATGACTATCACGGAGTTTCTGTATCAGATGGAGTTAAGTGGGAAGAATTGCATTTTCAATTTGCTAGAGGGTTATATCAATTTTGATTATCCTCCCAATATTACCAGTATATGCAATTAGAAATTAAGAGGAGAATGGCAAAAAGCTTGATTCAGGTATCATAATTCGTCATTCTCTCAAAATGAAGGATTAATTTCCACATTTCACTTTTGTTAATAATTCCAGACACTAATGAGTGTGCAGAGGACATCGATGACTGCAGTCAGATTTGTACAAACACTGAAGGTAGCTATGAATGTTCATGTCTCGATGGTTTTGAATTAGCCGAGGACAACCATGCCTGCAATGGTAAGTTGAATTATGACTTATAAGGAGCACGTGTTGTTTTGAATTTATTTCTCATAAACGTTTTATATTGCGGAAAAATACAAATATGCGATTTCTTTGATACATTTCTCACGTTGAGAGTGTCCGTGCGCTTGATACGTCATCTGATTAAGAACGTAATCAGTTGAGATTGAGAAATGTGCATCTGCGCATTTGACGCCATTGTAAGCATGTAACGAAAATTAACAGCACCCGCCTTGTTCATACGCCCTAAACATTACAAAACTTCCAGTCAGCAGCCTTTGTCAGATGGTTATATTGCATATTGCAATGCACCCAAGGCTAATTTTTTACATTTGAATTAAAACTGCCTACTGCAATTTAATTGTGCTTTTGCTGGTATTTTTTGCCTCTTCTATGGACTGGAGAATGATCTTAGTGTCTCAAAGAATAAAAATGGATTAAAGAAATAGTTACGCTCCTGTTAAAGTGTGAATAATCAATGATACTTCATAGTGCTCAAGTGAAAATCCATGGAACGAGTTGCGCAGAGATGTATACCTATTCACATTACGCAGAAGAAAGTCATGTAATCAAATTCTTATATCAATATATAACATAATAAATAGTCATCAATGATAAAATAATAAAAGAAATGTGGAATTTTTGACAATTTATTACAAAATAATGTAGTTTAGCAATGTATATTCAGAAAACTAAAATATTTGAAGTATTTCATTTTTCCCATTATACTTAAAAGGTAGAGTATGCATAATAGAGTACGATTGATAGTTTTTCACAAACAAAATACAGTGATGAATGAAATCATTACATACTTTGTTCAAAGTTCATGGCATCTGTAAACGTCAGAAATACAAAACCATTGTCTGATAAAAATTTAGATGCTCGATCAACCCCGTTTTACTATGCACTCTATGATAGATTCTGCTGTCAACACAAACAATGAGAATATTACAAAACGGTATAAATGCCAATTTAAGTTTGTAAGCTAGTTAGTATGTTATTGTACCCAATGAACACAAAAACATGTATTCACTTAGCGCAAAGTAAATAAAGTATCTTCTTTTCCACACTCAGATATCAACGAATGTGAGAATGATGGATGTGATCAGATCTGTGTCAACGCCATTGGAAGTTTTGTTTGTTTCTGCAACGATGGTTACACTCTTGGTGAAGATGGAACCACATGTAATGGTATGCAGCGCCATCAATAATATGCTGTGAGAAGTTGAAGGACGTCTACGATATGGCAAAGAAAGACATATCTTGCAAATGAAGATATATAAATTATTGTTTTTGAAATTATGAAATATTTACCCCGTAAAACAGAAGTTGCCATTATGGAGATAGATATGCAGGAAATATGAAGGTTTGACAAAGTAGGCAACATATTCAAACGATGAATTCTGAAATCATTTTACTGCTATTTCTGACTACGCCACCGGACATATAATAATGCCATAATACTTAAACCGCCATGTTATGTGACGGCAGTTGAAATTAAGCAAGATGACGATTTCTGATGCTTTGCCTAGCCGTAGACTTTGAAATACATCGGGGTCGCATCTTGCATTATAATGCTCCCCAACACACCGTATACGTAATCGAACTTCGGCCACCATGTTTACCACATTTTATGTAACATTTGAATTGAAAATTGTTTGGCAACAAGCAAAACATGTCTACGTTAGACGAAGAATATCGAATTGTATATTTCCAGTATGTAAAACTCTTGCATTCGATATTAATCTAATATCCAAATAATTCACTACCCTTTCCAAACTCTGTTTCTTTTCACAATTTACCTATATAGATATGACTCAAGTCCATTGCAAATTTAGCAATGCTTTGATACACTGAAACGTGGTAGAAAGTATTTTATGTTTTCCCTCAAACAATGTGTACGTAGAAATAGCTTTTCTGAACCAAGGTGATACTTCTAGTGTTATTTATCTGACTTTTATTTGAAGACATCAACGAATGCGAGACTGAGAATGGCGGATGTGACCACACATGTACCAACACAGAGGGCGGTTTTGTCTGTTCTTGTCATCCTGGATTTGAGTTAGATGAAGATGAATTGACCTGTACAGGTGATGTATCACTGACACTTATGAAGATAATAACTATTTCATTAGAGTCCTCACTGTCTTTGAAGTAAATGGCCAATGTGCATTTGAGAAAGGTGGTTTCTATACTCAGGATGACAATTCAGTCAGATTTCAAGCAAGTGTCACACTTTTTGGTGAAGTATGACGTATTACGATTCCCGTCATTATTGTCAAAAGTTAAGCGACTAATACACTTCTTTGAAGAGTATCACGATTACTATGCTTGTTGACATTCAATGTTAAGTATACTTTCTTGGGGAGGCCACTACTATGGGCTCTGAATACAGCAAACTTTAGATGCAAATGAAGCAAGACGTGCATGAAGTGTCACTTGTATAGTTAATTACTTTTATAATTAACAACCTCCTTGACAACATTCCATGAAGTCGTGGTGTCGGACAGACATGAAAGTCAATTTCTCTTTCATGCTCTTGCAGATATTGACGAATGTGCCGTTGACAATGCTGGATGTGAGCATGGTTGTACAAATCTTGAAGGCAGCTATGAATGCTACTGCAATACACCATATCATCTTGACAGCAACGGACACACTTGCTCAGGTGAGAGAATTTTTTTATGGACACCATATCGCTCTTGAAGAACAAGACTGTCAGTTTATGTTGACACCTCTTAAATGTGTACTCCTTTTCTTTAAACGTGACGTCAGGTATCCACATGTGAGAGGGCATTCTCTTTCTCGTTCCAGCCTGGATTAACGGTCATTCATGTAATGAAGTATTGTCCAGGGAATCGTTAAGGTTCCAGCCTTGCCCGAGTCTCAGTGAGCCTCAGATACTGTGTACTCGTTGTTAAATTCATTCAAAGCAATACAGTAAATTTACAGGCGTCAGTTGAAACTTCCCTAACGCATTTCTGCGATTAATTACACAAGGTGCTCTTTTACTTAATCCTACAGATACTGATGCATGCGGCAAAGGAAAATGCGATCAAATCTGTGAAACAGTCAGCAACAAACCTGTCTGCAGTTGTACTGACGGCTATGAATTGAAATCAAACGATCAATCGTGTCAAGGTCAGTATACAAAGTATGAAAAGTACATTTTGATTCGAAAAAAAATTCTTTAAGAATCACATGGTACTTTTGTATTGATTCATTCAGATGGCTATGAGACCTAGATTAGTGGTCTGCATCTCGATGACTATCTGTCTCGAGGCGCGTTCTAGCTTAGGTGCGATACATATCAAAATGTGACCGTCATTTGAATAATGTACGTTACCTGATAAACCGACATTGCTTTGATTATTTTCAAATTCAGTTATAACAGTCCAAAATGAATGTCTCTTATCTAAAACAAAAATATGACATTTATAGAGAATTATTTTATGCAGCTTGTCTTCAGTTCAAATATCAAAGTCTCCCGTTACGAACAAATCGGGACTTTAGGATAAAGTTTTGAGCACTGTAAAATTGTGTCTCTATGCAAAAAGTATTCATACTCGACAGTTTAAAATCAGCGTAACCGTTTTCATCCCTAGACATCGACGAATGCAGAGCTGGTACACATGAGTGTTCCCATGTTTGTGTTAACACTGAAGGCAGCTACTACTGTACTTGTGACGATGGATATATTCTGGATCGAGATCGACGGACATGTATCGAGGTCTAGGAATACTTCCATTTTCTGACAATTATCGTCAACGACCCTGTTTAACACTTTTCGACATAGAATCGTGACACTCGTAAGCAAAATTGTATACTTCTTGCCATAGCTAAATTGATCACGCCAAGAATATTACAGTCAGTCTAATGCCAGAACAGACTAATTCGTGTCACTTTATATAAATACTATCAAATGACCAAATGTATGTCACTATTTCAATACAAATGCTCATAACGCTTTACTATTCTGTCAGACTTTGTCTATAGAAATTCAGGCGATTTTTGCATACAAAAATTCACTAGAGGTTTGCATGCAGAAATTCACTAGAGTTCTGTAGTAAAGAAAGTAGCATGTACACTCTCTTTCTTGTCCTAGTGAATTGACTCTGACGGGATGTCAAAAAACCAAGCTGACGTTGATCAATCATATAGACTTGATTTCAAAAAAGGGAAAACTAGTGATTTTATAAAGTTTAGAATGAACAACAGAGTGCATTTCTTTTACTCACTCACTCTATACCGACTGTGTCAAACAATTATTCCGTACACGGTATTAAAAGAAATAAAATCAACATAACGCCATGCATTTCAGAAAATGAGAAGTCTGCTAGATTACATATGTACAGCTTACTCTTCAGAATCGCCCCGTGAAAGTAACGCGAGTCCGAATTTTATGTAACTTTAAAAAGCTGGCATTATAATAAGGTTGAAATAGACAAACTTCAAATGTTAAAGTTTTATTGGTTATCCAACTCTGGTTTCCCATATAGATGTTTAGTTTACACCTAACTGTGTTGCAGCTGCTGTTTCCCTACTGTACCACGCTCTAGTTAGTGACGAGAGACAGATGACGCTACCATGACCATATTTGGTAGTACGTTATTATCGCGTACTCATAGCCAAGGTGGTTGTATTGACAATCCTGTAACTTAGAGAAAAGGGTTCAATTTATGATCAATGTGGTAGTTAAGTAAGAATGGACATATTTGACGTCTTGGATGGTGCATGATCAAAGCGTGAAAGCTTTAGCAACATGTGACAATTGAGAAAAGTTAACAATATATCGTTTGAAATGTGAAATATGAAATGAAAAGAGATTCAACTTTGAACTGTACTAGTTTTTGCAAACATACCGGGACTTCTGAAAATATTTTTAATGTTTCCTTGGACATGTAGACAATTTTCCCCGTTTTAATGCGAATCAACTCCTTGCATATTTACATACATTTGTGACTGACCCTGAAATAATGATATTGTGTTACAAAACGGGAAGAATTTATGTACATTGCAGTTAAAAGTTTGGAGTCAAGTATATTTAAAACGTGTATGTTTGATGCAAACTCTGAGATTTATGGCAGAAGATATAGTTGAAAGTTCGTAGCGAAATTGCCGATAGTTAAAGATGTTAAGCGTCTGACGAGACTGGCTCAACAGCTAGCGGCATTTACTTAAAATTTACAGATGAAGTTACTGCGCAAGCCTGTGCACGAAGTAGCACGGGCTGGTCTATAGTATTAGTCAAAAGTTGTATTCGACATTCTTGAGAATAGAGCAGATAAAAGAATTTATATCTGGCTAGCTTAATCAAGGTAAGTGAGGTAACCCACAATCTTATTTATTTGTGCTATCAGACATTGTTTGCTAGAAGCTAATTCAATTCCATTAATTTCAGAACAAGTTGAAACTTAAAATTTAATTTCATGATTATTGGTTAAAAAGATGCTCCAAAATTGTTATGTTTAAAATCAAGTCTTACAGTAAAGTGAATAAGAAGGCGATGTTTGCAAGTGCTAAAAAGTGTACTTTTTTCGAGTTATTAGTTACTATGATAGTACCATTAAAGCATCTGTCAGACGTGCAAATTTCTTTTGTCATGAAAGTTCAAAAAATTCAATACGTTTTCAAGTTCTTTTGCCAACACAGATGCAACTTATTCCTTTGGTTTCCTTGAAATATACGACTGTCAAAATATCTGTTGACAAAAATCTGTAGAAGGGGGTTGATCTTCTCATATTCAAAGTGGGGAATAGAAAATCATGATTATCAAAGCAATGCAGTCAGAAAGTTGAAATACGGGTAGAGTAGAGTATTGTTGGTAACTTCACTTGCATGCCCATCCGTTCGTTACACGCACAAATGATCACGCAAACCGGGTCATCGACGTGTTCTACTCGTTTGCATAAATTTCCCTGAAAGTCGGGGAGACCTGTGCAAGTTAGACGTAGGCTACCAGGTTGTGGGTCATTGATTGTGTCTGTACAATATCGCGCACACATTCAAGTGCAAGCCAATCTTCTGCCTGATGACGCGTTACATTAGCACTTTAGAAAATGCTCTTGCCGTTTAGCCGTGACTGTTTGGATGTAATTCACGGATTGGAGCTCGTATCTTGGCGTTAGTACACGGTATCGGAAGGGAAATTGTGCGAATGATACTTAAAGATATAGATGCGTAGACAGAAGCAAGGCTAATACCTCCATACTGCAACTGTGTCAGACTGTTATCAGTATTTCGCCATCGGTACAGAATTTGTGCGATAGAGTCTGACAGAGTGATGACTACCCGCTGTCTGCCTTTGGAAGCGTAACTTCAAGTGTTCTGAGGCTTTAGCGGTATAGCTCCTTGTGAAGCCCGCCTTTGTATAGTCTTAGTTCGGGGCAGTCAGCGAGTAATCATTCAGAGTACGTGTGGCTTGCATATAGATTTGATTCTTTTTCCCTTGTAGGTTTTCATGGTGACCTTTTTTGTCATGTATACGTTATAAAATTACATGATATTGACGTAGCAGTGCGAGATAGTCTTGTCACACATGATATCATGGATGATGATATTGTGACTTTGGTATATAAACGTTAGTTAGTCAAGAAAGGGGAAGAAGATAACGGCATTTCTGACATTTTTTTTTTCTGGTCGATTTCTATGTATTTTATGTGAGTTTTTCCGGTGAAAAAGCGCCATCAAGCGTGGAATTTCTGTCGACGGCAGACACACTATAGGAAAAAAACTGGAGCGAGGAGGTGACGCTTTCTCGCAATTAGTGAGAATCTCTAGTTATTCTCACCGCTATCAGTGAGAATTTTTTAATCCGCATTGGTGAGCAGTGAGAAATGCACTCCTTGATGAGAATCAAGTATGATAACTGATTCATCCACCAGTGAGGCCGAAAGTCTCAACGGTCATAGTGAGAACATTTTCACCGTGAGAATGTATCATGCTCATTATTCACTGGTGAGAATCAACCAGACTTTCCGCTCACTGGTGAGAATCAACCAGACTCTCCGCTCACAAGTGAGAATCAATCTGGTTAATTCTCACCAGTGAATAATGAGTCTCGCAGTATTTTCCTATAATGACGTCGAAGTATGGCTACTTGACACTATTTTAGTGGTCAACTATTAGACTATGCGGTTTGTCAGGGTATGCGTTGGGATCCAGTTGTCAACTGCAGGATGTACACTGCAGGTTTTTAGTGGGCCACCAAGTGATTCACATTCCATTCCTAATACCTATTTCTATCCTACCCTGACCTTTGGTACAATAACTGAACTGAACTAGGGAGGGAGGGGCTAATCGAGAGACGTGTTTGGACGAATACAATGAATTAGGTTGTACCCTTTATCGAAATTTCGTGAGGTTTTACAGCATTTGAGTCGATTAATAAAGGATATTAAAGGATATGTCTTCCCATTTCCCCCCAAGATTCCCCTATTGCACGACTCAACTGGTGCTTGAACTTTGACAGAACGAACCCATTCCTAACATTCCATCGAAGACAAAAGATACCTATACTATGGATGATTGTCGGTATAGCAATTTGAAAAGCAATTCGGTCGATACTCATTCAAGCTTGCGGTATTGGACCAATATTTGTCGGCGAGGAATAGGTACGGTGACAATATCTCCTCATCAGCAGGCGGCAAAATGTCATTCTCTTGCTCAGCAGACAACTTGAAAAAGGCCAGATATGATGAGGGACTGGACGTAAATTAGCAGGGGGGAGGGCGGGGGGATTTGGGGGAGGGTCACAAATTTTGAGCCTCTGTTTGGGGAGGGTCACAATTTTTTGAGCTCCTCTAAGGGGGAGGGTCACAAATTTTTGGGCTTGTTGTCGGTGCACTAAAGGTAGAAAGCAAAATTGTTTGTATAGACAATTATGCTCACATGACATCACTCACACACTGCTCTTACTTTCTATTAAGTGCTCATTCCCAACGATCTGTGCATCTCTTCCCCACCATTATCTTAAATAGGATTGTCTCTCTTGTTGCTATTCTTATCGCCATTAAGTTTATAGCAAATCCAATCTATTGTTCCTCAGCTAACCCGTGGCACTCTGGCTGCCCAGTGTACATGTAGTGTGTTTCGTTAATAAACATTGGACAGTGTTTTTTGCTAAGATTGGGGAACATTAATATTGGGAACCCTGGTAAAATTTCTGTTGTCCGCTAGTATGACTGCACTGATATACCAAGGCTAACCCTGGTAAAATGACCGGGGAACCCCGGTAACATTTACCTAGGTACCGCCCTTAACAAAAACACTGCTGGATATTACCACAATATCTTACATTGTTCCACTGATGTAGTCAATCTTGAACATATAACTATTTGACAATATTATTTCTCATTCCACTTTTTGTTGATCAACAAAAGTTCCCTCTCTTTCATAAGCCACTTCCCTTTAAAGTTTAAGGCCAAGCTCCACCCTGCATCAGTCACTTTATAGGTACATGAATTTTAGTTTTAAGAGATACTATTGTTTGAAATTAAGAGTAAGCTTTGGTGTGATAATTAATAATTTTGATTCCAGAAAATAATTTTAGTATACTTAAATATTTAGGTACAGTCATCTGATTGGTATGGCTACTTGTGGCATTTTTCAAGTTTATATTGGCTTTACCACGTGGGTACTATCTTTGGAATGGATAGTGTTCATTTGTGTTGTGAAGGCAGGATATATGATATTTGTTGAAATTTAATGTTGGTAATTTATACAGTGAATCAGCCATGGCAGGGCTGTGCGTTACCAGCGTTATACGGCCTGTGGTAGGAGGCCGTATAACGCGCGCTGGTAACACACAGCCCTGCCATGCAGATCTAGGTCCATGGTGATACTTATACGCTCCTGCTTGGGAAAACAACACCGAGACTTGTGCATTGCAATATCAACATCCTTCTGATCCTTAATATATTTTTCATAAGCCAATAAGTCAATCATTTAAACATACAGACCTTTATTTCCTGAAAATGATAGGCTAAAATGTACAGTGTACGTCCAGAGAACTTCTTGGTACAGCGCGAAACTTGTAAACAAACTTGTATGCGTTGAAGGTATTTGAATATTTTTAGAATGATGTTCACAGTCACACTTGGAAGTAGTGACAATTAGTCAAGTTGTAAGTGAAACATATTTGTGAAAGGGTCAAGTATGATGTGAAATAGGCCCAGAAGAAAGTTTTTAAATAGCTTTGAAACAAGCGGACTGCCAATCTTGTTTAGTGGTCATCTAGTACCAAGACTTTAACTCTTTCACATAATGCTATGCTTGGTGTCTACCTCCATGGTGTACAACATACCGGTACATGATTCAACACTCAGCAGAGGACTGCACTTTCATATTAGAAATATTTGTGAGTTCACATGGTGGTGTAATCTTACATCCCTGTTCAGAAATGGCTAATATTATGATACTTTGGACAAAGCTATTTTTGTCAACATTTTACAGTACTATCTTGTCAATGCACCAATTATAAAAATATTCATTGCCACCATTTTAATACTTCAACAGTGCAATGGTCATGCTGCTTGACACTTGAATTAAAAGAATCTCTACTAGATATGTACCAAGTTCAAGGGACAAATTTGCTCATTATTGACATTATTTTGGCGTTGAAATTTCTTTTGATAGATTATTCTCACTGAAATATGCTCACTCTCTGGTTATTGCAATTCAATTCTCACTTTTTATAAGGCACATTAACATGTGAAATTTACTGTGACAATTTTTGGTACATACCTTAAATTAATTATTAAGTGACCACATGATATCCATGCATGCATATGAGTTGAGCTGTGACAACCAGAGATTGCAATTAAGCCCATTTCAGTGAGCAGCAGAAAAGCATATATATTCAACGGAAATTAAAATGACCAAAATTTTGTCAAAAATGAGTGACTTTGTCCCTTTAATGGCCAATGAAAATGGCTAAATTCCATGTTTGCTGTTTTGTTAGTTTTGCCTGTCAGTCACTGTAATTTGAAACACTGGTGTAGGTCAGAGTTATATAAATTCATAAGATTTCAGAATTCTTCAGTATTAGCTGCTGTATTTTAACATGATATGCTCTGTATTGATTCAGTTTGTCAGCCTAGCTTGATGACACTTGAGCAGTGGTGTAATTTTTTGCGTCCAGTGAAGTCTTAAACTGTTTTTTGTGGTTTGTTCCAATTTACAAGTGTGCTGACAAGTGGAAAATAGAGCATTTCATCAAACTTGTGCAGAAAATCAAACAATGAATTAATTTAATCATAGAGTTTATCCTATGGTGTTTCCCCAGAACAATCCACCCATACCACACTGGAAACAAGAATACCAGTACTCCTTTATCTGGTGATTGGTTTACTAAGTTAACCTGTTCACCCCCAATTCCCTGTAAACAGGTCCACACTCACCATTGATAACAATGGGATTGGGCCAAACCATGGTGGTGAAAGGGTTAAACAGTGTAAGAGTTAAACAGTATATTAAACCATTATCATAACAATCAAAATGCATATTGTGTAGGCAGAGAAATCAGGGGTTTCCCTTTTATTAAAAGTACTGAAAAATCTGTAGCATAGAATTATCGAGATTTTTTCTACAAGATTAGTTTTACCCATGCTGGTCAAATGGGACTGACACCATGTCATTGAAAGTATTCTTAGGTAAGGCTGACATCCATATCTAGACTTGTTCTTGTCACAAGCAGAAGCAAATAAAAAATTTGCAGACATCCCTTGCTGGTATCCATCTATATTGCCCTGTGTTGTAAATCCCCACCTCAATTTTTGATCGTTGAAGATTCGATCAGTTTGTAATGTTCTATTTTTTTGAAACGGGGGGAGGGGTCACAAATTTTTCAGCCTTGCTTTGGGGGAGGGTCATAAATTTTTCAGCCTTGCTTCGGGGAGGGTCATAAATTTTTGGTCACTCTCTTACGAAATCCCCCCGGCCCCCCCCCCTGCTAATTTACGTCCAGTCCCTGAGCAGAAAGGGTTTTATGCTTCTTTTTGTTGATTTTGCTGACAGGGAAGGGAAAATAAGCGTGAGACAAAGAAATGGTTGTGCTGATTTTGTCGTGAGAAGAGAGAAGTGGGGAGCTTTTACTGATAGGGAGGGGAAATTGAGAAAATTTCTGTGTTGACGATGTCAATGAGAGCGGGAAAAACAAATTGGCGGGAGAGATAACTACGAATGGCCGTTCACGAAAACGCAGCATGTTTGTCAGATGCAATTACAGCTTGTTGAATATTGAAAGGGCACATTCAGGCGTACTTGTGTGCGCACCCATGGAGTCACGTTATTTATTTGTACTTAAAGGGACAAAGTCGGCCAGTTTTCATGAATTTTGTTTGATACGAGATACTACTTATATTGTTTGATATGTTGAAAGACACTGGATGAATGGTTGACTATGCATATATTCGACCCCGATTTTAGACACGAAAAAGAATTAATGGTATTGGAAACTGGCCGACTTTGTCCCTTAAAATATAACGAGAAATATATGTCAATTTCCAAGTAATGTAATCAGCCATTGCTACGGACATGGAGTTTAATTGGTGAAATCATTGATTCTAACTGACAACAGATTATTCCGATTACGAAGTGGTAGGTGTGTGAATTCTTTGTATGAACTCAGCAAAGTATCATGTCTGTGAACTAATTATTATTCATTTGACGAGACTGGCATGTAAAGGTTGGCTGACACCCATGACTGTACTCTTTAATCAGATAAGACAGGAGTCATTAAATACTAGGTGACTCTTTTCATCTAGATTACCGTTGTAGCTGTTCAGTTCAATTACTATCAATTCGGAGTCGTTGATTTTTGCATCAAGACTGTTTCCATTGTATTGTACATTAAAAATAACATATCAAAGTAAAACCCAACACAGTAAACGTCATTATAAAACACAAAGTGCATGAAATGTCAGCGCGTTGAAAAGACAGTATGGGAACGATGCCAATGGTTTTGCAATCGGACCTTGTACGATGGTAGCAATGTATAGTTATCAAGGTGATTAAGTCACATAGACAGCAGTTGAAGTTTTTAAATACTCTAGCCCAAGCACTTGTTAGCATAACTTCTTAATTTTTCGTGAGTTTATGACCATGTACCAAGACACTGAAGACTATTTATTCTTAAATATGCTGGTAAACAGCTTGACCTGAATCAGGTCTTTGGTCCACTGAATCAGCCTTCAAGCAATTAGACTGATATTTGAAACATAGTCTGGTTGCCATGAGCAGTTAGACGATACTGTTTACAACGTGATATCAATGGTTGACCTGGTTTAGAGTTAATCAGTCTTCTACTTCCCTGGCCAGATCCAATGAACATCCTCCTTATGATTCGCTACCATCAATACAACGCGCCACAAAATAACGGGATCTACGGAGATTATTTCATGCAATTCATGTCAGTTTTTAGCATCATATTAAATTCTTAACGTGCCATTTGATGTGTATGAACACAATATCCCCATGGCAATTCCCACGACGAATCAATCATGTTTACTAGAATGGTGTATGTGTCTATTTTGCTCACTTGAAAAATACCAGCAAATCATCTTTGTCAATTCAGCTTCAGTTTCACTCTTCCTTATTGGAAAATTCCTTTGTCAGTTCAGTGTGTGAATATTTATTGTTATTTAGAACACATGGAATACCATAATCATATTCTCAATCGAAATCATAATCATTATCCTCGTTATCACGATCACTGTCATTCTCGTCAGTGGTTTCACATGCAAATGTATCTAGCCCTCAGTTCGATTTCCAGGCTGTTGTTGAAGGTTTGTTTTGAAGTTGCTTCTTATTGAAGTCCGCCAAAGTCTGTGGACAATCTATCCCTATACACGCGTTATTTTTCAGCCAATTTCGTTGCAACTGAGGTACCTAAAATACCTGCGTAGACCTGAAACATTTTATTTAACCTTTTCAATCCATATTTATGTAACAGTGATGCACCAAAACGAAATGAAATGAATTGCCAGCCGGACCCTCAAGGACAGTTGTACCTGTATACTTTCGTCTGTATTTGGCTTGGACCAGTGATTGAATATGCGTCGGTGAGAATCTTATTATCAAGAACCACAATCTTGTGGCTCTGTAAAGCATTGTCGATGTATACACTGTTAGTTTTTACACACATGATGAATTTCCTGAGATATCATCAGCTTATTCTGTGTGAGACGGACAGAATACAGAAGTTGAATCTAGAACCAGTCTCTTCATGGTGGTAGTTCGCATCAAATTCTGCCAATTATTGCCACATTGGAAATAAGACCCCAAGATAGCATTTCTCGATGACGGCTTCGTCGATGTAACTATCGATCGTCCGTGAAATCAGTTCATGACAGTACTATCATCGTTCAAGCATTCGTGTCTGACATACATGTAATGTATTGTGAATTGATTTCATTCAGTTGAACAAAACCAATGGGATCCTACCGGGCTGTGTAAAACTTTGCTATCGCTCAAGATAGAAACTTATGTTAAAGAAATGAAATCATAGCATACATTCCGTCATTTACTTTATTATAGAGTGGTAACCTTTGAAAATGCCAAATTTGTTCTTGCTTTTCCGCTTATTTTGGTGTGTAATTGTACTTCATAATTCGCATACTTATAGTAAAACGAAATAGAAATGTACAATTTTCCTAAAATGCAAGTCGGGAAACGTAACTGGAATAGGTATACGCTGAAATATTTACAATTTTAGTATCGACACAGTATCAGAGAAGGTGAGAACTTGATTAGTTTCCTTTTTCGACATTTACTTAAGTTCAGATTCATATAAGTCTTAGAAAGTCACTTGAAGGCGTCTTTGTAGATTTAGAGTGAAGCCCTTTTTGGAAAGATCAATAGGTTCATGCATGACTATGGTTGTTTGCGTGACTATAATTGTTTGAGAGTATGAAGCCGGATATAATCGATTTACTTCCATACATTGATTGATTACATGTAACGACTTTGATCAAAGGTGAAATGTCATCGCTGTCTCTGTTATGCGCCGACAAAGACAATGCTTAGACACGGTAACTGACATTATAACTGATTATTCAAGCCATGGTGTTAAAGGAAAACAATGTGAGTTCAGATAACACCATTGGAACTAATTTGGGATAACTGGATGGTGAAGTAATGTCGATTTAATTTGCAAATGTAAGCTCATCTGCTTTTCTTTTTAAGTTATAAACTTGTTTTTATGAGTAATTTGTAATATTGCAACTTTCAGCGATAGAGCACCTCACACTTTTGAGAAATTTTAAAAATCCAATTATCACAAATTAGTTCCAATCGTGTTAGATGTGTTAAACCTGGAGCAATAATGCCTTTTTAAACGTAGACACACAAAGTGTCTTTAAAGGAAAGTTTTAGTTCTCCATTGCGTAAGTTTTCCGAGTTATCAAATTTCTGTTGGCCTTTTCTTTCATGTTGTTTTTAAGGGTATGCGTAAGACAAGCTGTTGATAGACATAAACAAGAAGCAAAACAATGGGCAACACAGGTATCGTATATCTCGAAAAGTGGAGGGGTGTCAAAGAGATATATAAATGGTGGAAAGATTCCATATGCACAAGTTCAAGCCATGACCCCCGACTTGTATCCCTCGGAGCAATGGTAACTTTAAGGTTCTACACCGATAACCAAGATGAGGAGATTTGTCCCACATTCAATGATTCCCTCTTATCTTGTAAAAGAACAGCCATCGGTACCATCCAATCTCTGCATACCAATCCTGCCAACTGAATGACAAGTAATCTGTCGATATCATACCCTTGAAATGAACCAACGCCCCTGTCAACTTTATCTTAATAAACTTTTTGACCAGGATGAGTTGCTATGAACTAAAATAAAGCCTAGTTCACTAAACAAACTCGATGTCTGGTAGGTGGCAATGGCTCATTATGTTACTAAGAAACTGATGTAATACCATTTGTCTGTGCCGAGTCGAAATAACTACAAACAGACGAGTTCATTTTACATAGACACGCCCGACCGTACCTTATTCATATTCAACAAGAAGTACAACATGGATTGAATCTGACAATTGTCAAATGCAGGCAATGTGTACAAGCATAACGCTGAATTCAGAATAAGTCGAATCCCATATTTGCGACATTCCATGCAGACACCCAAAGCATTTGAATAGTGACAACCTTTTGGCAACCTGACAGACAACTACGATGAAAAGTTGTGACCTCAGCCGATTCAACGCATAAATATGCTATTCAAATCCGACAATAACGAGAGAGCCATAGCATCTGCTGTTCCTGACTGCTCTCCTGGTACGATATGGAACATTACCCTTCCATCAAATTAGTTTCTCCCGTCCCAAGTACCTGCCAGGAAGTATTTTCGATACCATCTATAACCTTATGGAAACTTCCATTGCTTTCTTCCAAACACTAAGTCCACAAGGCAAATTTTTTGCCTTACGTCCATTTTCCATTTCCTGTCGGCGAACATCAAAACATACCCAGGGCATACACTCTGTCCGCCCATTTCTTCTTGTTGCAAGTTGCACTTATTAATTAATTGATTAATTAATAAGTAAGATAAAGAAATGTTATAAGTAAGATAAAGAAATGTTATCGCCCGATAACGAGGCAATATTGCTCACCCACTATTTCCATCAGATGATGAGGAAAAATACTCACCATCGTTTCCGAACGATTGTGCTGGCTGCCCTTTTTGTGAGACCTTATAAGTACGGGAACGAGTAATATCGTCTTTATATCATTACGTGTATTTTACGACCTGATGACCTGGATGGACTTTTAAAATTGGTGTACGGATGCAATACCATTGTCCAAATGACAGCTTCGACCTTCCATTATGTATGGCAGGTATCAATATTACATATAAGAAGTGGCTTCGTTCTGTCAAAGTTTAAGGACTAATTTCGTGCGATCGGGGAATGTCGGTGGACAAAAGCAGGAAGGCATATCATCTCGTGATGATCAACTCAATGCCACGAAAGCTCTCTAAAAGGATAAAGTTTAATTCAGTTCGGTCGTCCATACACTGTGAACCAACAACCTTCTCCTTTCAAACTTCTTCATTAGGGAGCACTCAGTAAATATATGGCAGCGGGATGGACAGGTGAGTTCTTCTTCTTCCTCTGTAAAAAACATTAAACATTACATGAAAACTGATGACTCAGTACGAAATTAGGCAAGACTCAAATCATGCAATGTAAGCCTTCTCGGAGTCAATGTACCTGAAGACATCTACGGTTACTTTCCTTGGTTGGACAAAATTGCGATCGTTTAAAGTAGTTTGGATTTTTTGTTTCAGGTATGCAACTGGTTACGTTGTTCTGCATACTGAAGTATTCTAAATTGTCAGTCGTCAGATCTCCATGCTTTTAGATGTAACAATAATGCCTCGATTGCACAATTTATGGTTACAAACTGGTACATGTGTCATCGGCATATTTAAATTTTACGTATATACAGGATGTGAGTAGAACTCTGTTAATTGCTGATTCCACATGTTTCTGTAAACAGTACAACATAAATAACTTCTTACATAAAACAGCTGCAATACCAAAACGAAGAGAAAGCGACTTTGTCCCTGTAAATAGCAGGACATTAGAGGTATACAACGAATTTGATCTCCAAAACGTAACACAACTATGAAATGTATCATCATGTCACGTGAATCCCCAAACAGGTGCATATTGATGAAACCCTTGCATCAGTGAAAATGTTGAAAACATAATTGTCTTGAACCATTTTTAGTATCTATCTTTGATTTCTGTAGACTTGCCAAATTTACTTTCAAGGTAATGATGACGAAACCCAAACCGTATCACCTATCGTCTGAAATTGAAATGTTATATTTCTCTCGGATAACCGTTCGAAAATTTAATGTTTGCATCTTTTGTTGATTGATTAGTATGGGATCTATCATCAACATTATTAGCATATCTGAGATAAGTGTAAACAACATTTTATATTGTTTTGTTACAGCTAATTCAGTTCTATAAAATCTTTTAGTTTCTCAAAGATCTCCTCGGTAGGGACTCGAACTCGGGCGATGATCTTTTTGTCTGATTCCTTTTATTGATTTCAAACGCAAAGTTCACAGTTCATTCATTTATTCACTAGCAGTGCAAAGTTCTCTGCAATGGGTTTATATCTAGGGAGCTTGAAGTCCAAAAATCATGAAACAAGAAAGAGCGCTTACAACTTACCTATTAGCGCTCTGCGTTACCAGGTAATGATATCAGCTGTATATTAATCATTGCATGACATTACCATTCACAATCACTAAACAACGGTAAACAAAGTTCCATTTCTAATTAAACTTTCTTGTATTCGAGAATCGCAGCAGTAAATATAGTGCTACTAATTAATTCATCTTAACACTATGATAGTTTAAAATAATACCCGCGCCATCTCTTTAAGCAAAAGATGACTGATATATGCGCCTCTTCAGCACAGTATGAATGGAGTCAGAATATTCGAACTTTAACCTTTGTTTTCTCTCTCATAATTGATCAGCCTTCAATCTTTCCATTGTGCGAATATATAACTTCAGGAAATTCGGTAAATGAAATAATTAATGTAAGTTCAGTTCGACATTCTGACATTGACCATCACCTTCAGATCGCCGTCCATCTACGTGCATTCGAATACTCCACTTGCATGTCAAACTAACATTATGTTCCTTTCGTCTACGTGCAATCACATGAGCAGTTAGTCTGTCCGCCCCTTCCTGGCGATCAACATTTTTCCATACTCTTCATGTATGCTGTCACGGTCCGGTGTTTACGTCTTGTCTAGATCGGTGCAGAGTTTGTCTCGCACACAATTCAAGAGAAGGAAATCTGTAAGAAACAAAAGAAGTAACGATAATTTGACGTGCCGCCCTGGATAGCTAAAACTGTCCTTCAAGGACGTCCTTTGTATCCATGTTCAATGTGTGGGTCCTGGTTTCCATGTTGTACTCTCTCTGTAGACACAATAGTGTGAATATTATCTGAATGCTTACTTATTATGTCGATTTCAATGGACATGTATTGTTGATGTACAGTAAAGACATTAACGATATCACGTTTACGATTGGCCTTTGATCACAGTCTTTACAATTAAACAGTCAATGATAGAAATAAATTGATTAGGGGTCGACCATTTGATTTCTGGGGGTGTAGGACTTTGGAAAAAATATGTTGCTCCCCATTTACAGGAAAAAACATTGTCTGCTCCGCCAGTGGGCAGGGAAAATTGCTCCCAGGAAGGCTTTAAGAAACACTGTTGCCATGTACACTTAGACAGCAGACTGAGTCTTTTGTGGTCTATGGAGCTAGCGCCTATGGCGGCCAGGCTTTCATAAATTGATTCTTCTGCACAGGATATATTGTATGAATAACTTAGTGTAAATATATAGTTAATAACCTGAGTATACGTTGATGTGTACTTGTATTATGTTTGTTTGTTTGCCAGTTATCTAATAAATGCATTTCCGTTAAGCGTCAGATAACACATTGTCAATGTTTGTCAAATATCAGTTTAATACGTAGATGCATATTGAAGTTTAATATTTTCTCTTGACCTTCAACCGATTTTGCAAAAGAAAGCACTGGCGAATGTCATATATGTTTTATGTCATTTGATTAAATATTTAATGAAGAAAACAAAACTGTTCAGCTGTAACTCAATCTCAGTAAATAATTTTGTTTTGTGATTTTCATTTCACAAGTGTAATTGCTTTAACTCCAGTCTTCTGTCACACACACAGACAATATATATTACAATATATATATATATATATATATATATATATATATATATATATATATATATATATCAACACAGCTAATTTTGTCAAAACTTACAAGTTGACGTATCTGAATGTGATAGGTAGAGGTACCATTTTTCATGATTTGAATATATTAAATAATCAAGAAGTTTAAGGATCTGTTTTGGGAATGCCCGCTTGATGCACCCACATTGTTAAACACCAGTCCTGGTCATTTCCTAATTTATTGACGTTATATCGCGATATCATAGTGTGCCAATCAGCGATTTTGTGTGGGGTTTTTTTTGAAAACCTGGTAACGTTTTAAAAAAATGCTGCCAGGATGGGTGAAAAAAATGTTGCCATACCCCTTTCGTCCACCCCATCCCACCCGAAATTAAATAGTCCACCCCTTAGATCCGGAGTGTAGGCAAATCCGGCTTCCTGCACTCTGAACATCACAGTTACTCAACCCGAATCAACAATTAAAGATTTTATCCTGATTATTCAGGATCTATGAAAGCCAATCACGCTTCGATTTAAGAAATCGATCAATGACATATCAGCAATATATAACTTTGTCGTTCACTATTAAACTACCATTTTGAAACGCTCCTGACAACATTACTCTCTGAGCATCTCAAGGTTAGTGAACGTTTCTTCAACTATATTTTTTACGCTCCGTTCACGTTAAATTATTTCGTGTGGGTTTTTCGGCAAAGTATTTCTTTCCCCCGTAGATTTAGAAAGATTAGTATAACTGACCTTCAAAAACATTAAGGGAGGGGATCATCCCGTCAGAGGCTGCGCGACTTTCTTGCTGATAAACATTGCCTCTTCCCATTTGATGCATGTTCACCAGTTTTGTAGCTTTTCAATCACTGCAACACTTTGCCAAATAAACTTTTGTTGCGTCCCTTCGAATATGAAGCAGCTTCGACCGCGGTCACTATTTAAGGTACAGCCACCACTTAAATAAAAATTCGATGTGTATAAGGGATATTGAGATGTTTTGAATGGCCACATACCCGTTGTACGGATCCCATACGCGCAGCCGTAGACGGGACGACCTTTAACGTAGTACGTGCCCACCTCGAAATTGACTTCGAGAAAATACGTACATCCGTCTAAAAGCAATCAACAGTGATCTTCAGCAATTGATAGTTAGCAATCGAAAGAAATAGAAGAGATTGGTCACATACTGTCGCTTGCAATTGTGGTTTGGTACATGGCGAATGACGTCAGAGAGGCGTTCACCGTTTACTAAATCAAAAGCGGCTGTGACATGAAGCAAGGCACGGAATATTCGCCCGACTTTGGTTGTCACGATCGTCGTCACGGTATGAATCCAAAAGGTTCGTGTAGAATTGTTTACGGTGACATTTTTATCTGTGTAGAACTTGGACTTGGCAAAGACTCATTTTAAGGCAAATGAGGTCAATCTTTGCCGTTGCTGTCAAACAGTACAGTTGGCGGGGGTTTGTAAGTTTTGATGGACATTGAATTTTCCGCTTGAGTAGCTTTCTATCATGAAAATCATACGTGATGCACTGAGTTGTCACTTAGTTTCACATTATGACAGAACCCAGACTGATTATACAACCGAGATATATGATGCACATAAATTTCACTGTTTGACTGTTTCACATACCATCTTGCTTGAAGGACGGCATTTCAGTCTTACTAATTCTCGGTCAAGATTGAATATTTTGAAGATAAATTAATTACAATACTTGAAAAAATACCAAAAAAGAATATTGATGATATACATTTTGACTGTTAGCATTTTCAGGAAATATTCTAGATTTCGAACATTCGCTGAAGTCGCTGCTTTGGTGGGAATAATTAAACAGATTTCTCTTTGGTCGGTTACTGCACTTGACTAAATGTTTTATCCGAGAGACTATTGCTGCTGATTTGTCTGCTGAGTTATTTCAAAATTATTTGGCTTCAAGTAGGAGACTATTTTCAATATTTATTATAGATAATTGCATTTCTATACAGTTTTGAAATATATGTGGCTCGAACGACTTTCGTTATGATCTAATAGAAACACTGTCGGACGAAATAAAGTGTTATTGCAGCATATTGACTGTGTTATTTTCTGCTGTCTACTGCTAAAACAACTGAAAATGCGATTTGCTCATGACAACAGAAGGTCCATAATGATGTCGCTGTAAATTCAATTCTCGCGAAATGCTGTTCATAGAGAACCGTGTTTGCAACTTGTAATTTACAGTATTGACAGTAACGGCCTTCTTTTGATCAATGTCCCTTACTATCATTGACGCCAAACCTACATGATCGCTCTGATAACTCTGATTGACCTCAGATAGAGGTTAATCCAATACGATTTTGAAAATACCGATGGACCCTAGCGCATATCGCTATCAAGTTATGCGTAATGCTAAAACCTGAAGACAATGCTCTCTTATCGCCAGCATTTCAGAGTATCCAAAAGGATGCTTTTTTGAAGTCAGAAAATGAGAACATGTGAGCATATTTATCAGACATTTATCTGCCAGTTGTTCACGTTCGTACAGTTTGTGAAAATCAGGGCCTGTCCCAAGTTAAGTTTTTTCATTATATGCTGCGAAATACATTACTAGCACATTGACGGAGTAGGGTAGGGTATTTCTTTACACACATTTATACATAAACTAGTACCTCTATTATCAATTAATATAAGAAGCAGCAAAGCAAAGGACTTCATGGTAAGGAAGGTAGATGCTCACTTTAGGCAGGGTTGATAAATTAGCTCAGTTCATATTTACAAAATCAAAAAAAATTGCCCAATACATTCAGTGCGCTAGATTTCGAAGGATACCAGATCATCAGGAATAGCGTCACTATTTAGGTTCAAAGACATAGTGACATTGTCAGTCAAACTCGTAATGTCACATTGCCAGCCATCAGCCATTATGGAGACGTCTGATGTAAGCCACACTGATGAGAATAGTTGTACTCGCAAGATATATACGTCATCACCATATACTTTGTAAATGCCAACATGTACTGTTTATGTCAACTTTCATTGATGCTAACATTTACTGTACTACTCATCCAAAACAAGGCAAAATCAATGTAGCACGGTTACATTGTCAGATTATCCATATATGTGTCTCTCGTCTATCTTACGAATGTTTTAGTTGTCATGCGCAGTATATGATTGTGCTATTTGCCGTCCCGGAGATATTTAACAAAGAGGATAGTATCAGGGAGGGGTGGGGAACTGACATCGTGTTTTTGATTTACCGTCACCGATGGGCTAGTCTACAAAACGTGATGAAATGATAAACGTCACTGAAATAAAACGATAGTTTTCCTTTTGCAACTATTTGTCATATTCACATTCAGATATGACAACCTAATCCACAGTATCTTGCCAGCAGTATACCATCTGAAGCAAAATGTGCGGTCACATTATATATAAGTTGTATCGTACGTTACTGAACACAGTAATATTTAGTTTCATGCAAGAGGACATGCGGGAATTACTGCAGCTTAAACTACAGTTTGTTATTTAGCAGTTAGCACGTCTGTACCTTAGTTCGATCTGTGGGTCGAAATAATGTCACAGGTCCAAATGTAAAGTTAACTATTTGATTCGACTGTGACATGGACCGTGTGCGATGCTAGACGGAGGCGCCGTCGGCGTTTTATACAGGCTCGGCCGACTATTTATACTTTTGGGTGAAATATTGATAAATACAAATTCAATTCATCGGACATGTTAGACGATATGCAGAAAGAGGGAGAGAGAAGGAAGTGGGGGTGAGGAGGTGACTCAGTCCTTTATTCAATAATTCGAAGGACGCTTCTCTGTACCTTTAAGGCTACGTCAACACACGCCCGTCAAGGGATACCTAAAATGAATTCAGGTTACCAGAAAAATATACAGTGCATCACGTCAGTCCGATATTCATCATTATATTTTCATCGGGTGCGAAATTGCGTTGAAATGATTGAGGTTCTAGGCGAACTTGCAGACATATTGTGTTGCATCTTGTTAATGTGACCATAAGGCTGTTGTAATTATGCAAAACAGCAATCAAATAATTCAGATAAAATCTTGACCAAACACTGTGCAAGAATCCCCGTATCATGCACGAATCTGGTGTAGACCATAATTTCGTTTAGATCCACCAGGCTGCATTCGATTATACTTATCGCCTATTTCTATGTTATGGAAACTATGCATTAAAACTGCAAGTCCTCAGTGTTTCCTACACTGCGTACTTGTACATTTTGGCAACTGTCTGTCCACTTATGGATTCTGGTTTATTTTCATGTCGGAAGAACCACAGCAAGATGAAAAGGACCACTCAGATATTGATTGGTATTCTGCTCCTCGTCTTGATATTGGAGATAAATCCTGGGAATAGTATATTCAGAAGACGACGGCGTAGGCGTCCGCCCCCACCACCACCACCGCCGCCGCCGCCTCCTTGTCAGGCAAAAGACTGCCAAGTCAGTGCCTGGAGTTCTTGGAGTTCATGTTCAGCACCATGCGGTACAAGTGGAACACAGACACGTACGCGAACAGTGACAACACAGGCCTCGTGCGGTGGATCTTGCAACTATCATCTATCAGAGAGTCGATCCTGCAACAATCCTGGCTGTAATGGTCGTGGTGAACCGCTGTCATCGTCATGTAATTGTGATCCAGGATGGACTGATACCTGTTGTGAATCAGGTATGTGAAAAGATAAGCAATGTCGTCAAGGCAATCATCACCGATATTACTGCCTGTGCTAATGCCTGTGCTGATTATTGAAAGGGTTACACAACCCAGGAAAGACCAGCCTATGCAAATACAGTTGACACAACTTTGCACAGAAATAAATAATTAATTCCATCATTAGATACATACAATTTAGGGCTTAAAATGAGGCCATGTATTCGAATACACAATAATTATATTACTGATATGAAAGTTTATACATAATATCATTTGGAAGGAAATGAATTTCGCCAGAAATCAACAGGCGCATGTCATACTGCCAAGTATTTGTCAACGGTCTGAATATACAAATGACAATTGTCTTTTTGTGCATCTTGATCAAAAATTCTTGGTGTGTCGCAATTACGTATATCTTTATTTCATACTCAGGAAGTTACAAGACGGATGAGATATAACATTTTTGTGATCGCTGTCATCGTCAACTCTCTCAATATTTAAATTCTTTCAGTTAGTGAAATGAGCCCACGTACTCACGAAAAAGAAACTTTATATCTCCGAAAATTTGTTCATGAAGTTCAACAACAGCTTTGAAACGTGTCAAGCTTTTAGAACATTTTTATTCTTATGAGCGGAATACAAATAATGTGTTGGAGAACGTATTCGTTATTTACGTAAAGACGTACATTTATATACACCAATGAATACAAGCATACGTACATAAACTTACATACATACATACATACATACATACATACATACATACATACATACATACATACATACATACATACATACATACATACATACATACATACATACATACATACATACATACATACATACATACATACATACATACATACATACATACATACCGTGGCATACGCATGTACGTAGCTTCTGATTCTAATTTGCATTAAGAAATATGGGAAAGAATAGAAGGTCAATTACATATTGTAAGCCACAACGGTTAAGCTTATCAGCTTTAAATCTCTAATCTTTTCACAAATTTTAAAATGCCGTTATGTAGATATCGACGAATGTGAAACTGATACTGATGGATGTGATCAAAACTGTACTAATTCGCCTGGAAGTTACCAGTGTTCATGTCATGATGGCTACCTTCTTGGTGAAAATGAACATGACTGTATAGGTGAGATTAAAGTTAGTTAGAGATCAATTTGTGTCTTTTTCGTGTCCTTGCAACTATCATCTGTCGGAGAGTCGATCCTGCAACAATCCTGGCTGTAATGGTCGTGGTGAACCGCTGTCATCGTCATGTAATTGTGATCCTGGTTGGACTGGTACCTGTTGTGAATTAGGTTTGTAGAAAGATAAGCAATGTCACCAAGGCAATCATCACCGATATTACTGTCTGTGCTAATTTCTAACGCTGTAACTATTACTGAAAGGGTTACACAACCCAGGAAAGACCAGCCTATGCAAATACAGTTGACACAACTTTGCACAGAAATAAATAATTACTTCCATCATTAGATACATACAATTAAGGGCTTAAAATGAGGCCATGTATTCGAATACACAATAATTATATTACTGATATGAAAGTTTATACATAATATCATTTGGAAGGAAATGAATTTCGCCAGAAATCAACAGGCGCATGTCATACTGCCAAGTATTTGTCAACGGTCTGAATATACAAATGACAATTGTCTTTTTGTGCATCTTGATCAAAAATTCTTGGTGTGTCGCAATTAAGTATATCTTTATTTCATACTCAGGAAGTTACAAGACGGATGAGATATAACATTTTTGTGATCGCTGTCATCGTCAACTCTCTCAATATTTAAATTCTTTCAGTTAGTGAAATGAGCCCACGTACTCACGAAAAAGAAGCTTTATATCTCCGAAAATTTGTTCATGAAGTTTAACAACAACTTAGAAATGTGTCAAGCTTTTAGAACATTTTTATTCTGATGAGCGGAATACAAATAATGTGTTGGAGAACGTATTCGTTATTTACGTAAAGACGTACATTTATATACACCAATGAATACAAGCATACATACATACATACATACATACATACATACATACATACATACATACATACATACATACATACATACATACATACATACATACATACATACCGTGGCATACGCATGTACGTAGCTTCTAATTCTAATTTGCATTAAGAAATAGGGGAAGGAATAGAAGGTCAATTACATATTGTAAGCCACAACGGTTAAGCTTATCAGCTTTATATATCTAATCTTTTCACAAATTCACAAATGCCGTTCTGTAGATATCGACGAATGTGAAACTGATAATGGTGGATGTGATCAACACTGTACTAATTCGCCTGGAAGTTACCAGTGTTCATGTGATGATGGCTACCTTCTTGGTGAAAATGAACATGACTGTATAGGTGAGATTAAAGTTAGTTAGAGATCAATTTGTGTCCTTTTCGTATAATTTTAGCAGAATTTGCTGTAACGTGCACTATTTATAATCGAAATATATGTCAGTTTAATTCATCGCCTTTAAAAACATTACATGTAAAATGCGATGAAATGTGAACCTTCGCCGATAATTTATTTTCGATAGACGAGCAAATGACAGTAAAAACTGACAAAAGATAAGATATACAAATAAAATAATATAAAGTGGTAATATTCAAAAAGTGTGCATGAGTCGCGCTCCCTGCAGTAGCTATCCTTTTTCAATTGGAAGCCTGAGTCAGTTTATATGTAGACACTTTTTTCGAGTTTCTGCAGTTTATTCGCTGATAAGTGAAGATCTTTAAATGGTTACAGAATAATGAAGGGAGGATTTCATATGACATGTAGACTTGTCCAAAGTCTGTGGGCTTTTTATTGTGTTTGTTCAATAAATTGAAGCAAAACATAAAATGAACAATTAATTTTCAGATTTGAGCAAAATTCTGTAGTATATATTGTTAGTAGATTGAAGCGTATTAGCTGTATTATCGCGAAACGAGGCCTCTAACTTGACGTGCGTGGGAACGGGACAGATACAGAAAGCAGCATGCAATGATTAGTTTGCAAGTCAACATAACACAGAAAATTAAGGACATTATATAAACTGCCAGTTAAAGATGCAAATTTTAGGAAGCAAATTCCCATTGTGCAACTTAGATTCATTGAAAAAGCTAGTTTTTGGAAGAATTTGCCCGTCAGAACGTTTACCTACACAAATCGTGCTTTCAAATCAGTTTTAAATGTAGACAAATGACTGCATTTATAGAACAATTCGGTTTGTACTTTTCACGAAATAATTCTAGGAATTGCCAATACTCGAAAGTCTTGCGACCCGAAAGTTGATACTGTATATTTCATAGAGCCAACATAAAAGTTTTACAATAGGAGAGTAATAAGGATGTTCACTTAGCATTGAGTGGCGTTTATCTGCATACGTCTGACAAGGAATCTCCTTCAACTAAAACAAAAAGAACAATTTCTGATTCAAAGAAATCTGTATTTAAAGAGAGTAATATCATATCATTATCATGAGTGTAATTTAAAGTTATTGTCTCATAGTTAAGCTTATCAATCAGTGTTCGTTTTAAGTAGCGTGAGACGTGACACATAATTGTCAACAGTATTTCTCATGTATTGTCCGCGAAGAGTGGCCAGGAAATTACATTGTGGGTCTCTAAGCGGTAAGACAATATTAATAAACGACTTCTGTGGCATGGCTTTCCCTGCTGCGCTATAAATGTGTGTACGTAAACCGCTTAAGTATGTTGTACACAGAGTAAAGTATTTCACGCAACCTCCGGTCGGTATGATGCAAGACATGTTGTCATTGTTCTTCGAGTCATATATCCCTTTATTTCCCATACTACCTAACATTTTTAACATTTGCCTTCCCGTCACGAACTTCCCCGGTCTTCCTATCCAGCAATTGCTATATCGCCTTTTCACTGTTCGCAGGAACCATATTTTGTCAACCCCCAAAATATAAATATTTTTTATCGTGTCTCCATTCGCCTTTCATTACAAATTCATTTCTGTTACCGTTAGTGCGGATGGACCGCTGCACAAATGTACGATTGAAATATTTCTTCTGATGGCAACATCGTACAGACTTTTCAAATGTTATCATTCTCTAATGATATAAATGAATATTTAATCCAAACCTTTTATCTCCTCAAGACATCGACGAATGCAAAGAAGGAACCCATGATTGTGATTTAGAAAATCAACAGGTGTGTGTGAACAAACCTGGTACCTATGAATGTGTCTGTGAGACGGGCTACCAAGATGATGCCTGTGATGGCTTCTTTTGCACAGGTATGATATCCTTATTATTTCATTTGATAACAGGACGCATATTGTATAAGTTGCTCTAAGACAATTTGGTTTCATCACAGACAACTTTCCTTTTTCTCTGAATAAGCTGATCCGAACAGCTAACAGTCTAAACAAGTTAAACTTTAAATCGCAACCCCTTGATAATGCTACGATACTTTTACGATACTTTTACCATACCGTGTGTGAGAATATATGGTTTGAGTTCCCTAGCGGATTACACGACATCGATCAACGACTATTACTCAGCAACTGAAGATGGAGAGAGAAAGGTTGGAATTACAATTTACGCTAGAAACATACAGAGATCACAACACTGTGTTGTGAGTAGTACAAGTACAGGATATAGTTCCATACAGAGTTAATAGCTACTTGTCAAACAAAACATTTTCATAAGACAGACACCAACCCCTGTGAACTCATACAAGACAATAAGTAAATATGGTTATTTTTATGGAATAGTTTACTGATAGTGGATCTGTAATGGTGTAAAGCACGCGGTAGCGCTGTTAACAGCGTTAAGAGACTGCGTGCATGTGCTAGTACATGTATTATTCACTATCAGAACTTGATGAACATTTTAAGTTACAACAACCGTCAAAAACCATGTGTCTCAGTAGTCTTAACAATTCAAATTGCCAATGGTATTTTCATTTGATGGGACAACGTAAGATAGACATTGTTAACATATAGAACACAGGGAAGACTAGTTACAAAGAGCCAATGTTCCTATGAGCCATTTATTTTAGAAAATAGTAAGTTATACTCTAAATGCTGCATTAATTTTTTATGAATAAATGTCATAGCACCCATGAAAAACGGCGAAAATGACCTGTTTCCGTGTTATGTCATTTTGCTATGCTAAAACGTTATAATTTACAAAACAATTCAAATTCCATTGTAACTCCAGACACCAATGAATGTGCCGAAGAGAGTGATGGCTGTGGTCAGATTTGTAGCAACACTGTAGGCAGCTACCAGTGTTCATGTGTTGATGGATATGAACTAGCTGATGACAATCATGGTTGCCAAGGTAATTGTAAATATGTACGACAAAAACTCATTCCCATGGTGCACTTGTATTTGCAAAATATGTTTTTATTACCTTAGTATTGGATGCAAAGTACCAGACATGTTTTGTAAAGTTCATTTTGATGTCCTATGAGTTATAGTTAAAGAAATGGGGAGAAAAATCCCCCAATCTAAAGCAGGTATAGGCATATCATACTATAATAATAAAATACACAATATAGTACGACAAATACACAAAATTCTTCCCGGTTTCCCGACAGATATCAACGAATGTGAGAATGATGGATGTGATCAAATCTGCCTCAACGCCATTGGAAGTTTTCTCTGTTTCTGTAATGATGGCTACAGTCTTGGTGAAGATGGCACCACGTGCAATGGTAAGCAACCATTCCAAATATGTACATTGAAAAGTGGTAACATCTGCGATAGGTAAAAAGAAAACCCAAATATGTCAAAGAGATGTGTCAACACAGTTACTTTTGAAACTATGATAAACGATATCACCCAAAGAACCAGAATTACGAATGGTTTTAGATGTGGAAAAATATGAAAATTTCGTGAAAATAGAATCTTATTTCTGCTATACTGACGGCGTTAGTTCACACGTGGTGCGACGATTATTAAATCGTCAAGTAATGTGAAGGTAGAATGAATTTAGCCAGATGAAGATTTTTCGTGACCACGGTACAGTTTTGTGTACATTCTAACTCGCCTCGCACATTATAATGCAAACCAAAACATTTTAGTCAAACTGCAGATACTTCGATCACCATGTTTACCTCAGAAACATTATTTTTCAATGAGCAGATGAAGTATATCTACGTCAGACGAAGCATAGTGAAAATGTATTACTTGAATTTATTACTTGAAAATTCCAACAATGCAGAAACGCGACAGGAAATGTTTCGGTGTTTTCTCTATTACGCGTATGTTACAAAATCTCTAGTCAAACAAGTTATGGCCATTTATATTTTTCATTGATTTGCCATTCCTTGAAGACATCAACGAATGCGAGACTGAGAATGGCGGATGTGACCATACATGTACCAACACGGAGGGCGGCTTTGTCTGCTCTTGTCATGCTGGATTTGAGTTAGATGAAGATGGATTGGCTTGTACAGGTAAAATATGACATAAATAACGTACTTGAGTAGTGCCATCTCTTCTCAAAGAAATCCGAAATGCACATTTGAGAACGATCGTTTCGGATCCGATGACATAAGCTTACTAGTCAGATGTCAAATAAAAGTCTTACCCTTTATTATATTTGTGATCGCGTTTGTCATAATTCTATATACAAGCATTCATCGTGTGGTAAGCTACCACCTTGGACACTGAATACTGCAAAACTTTTATTGTTGTGTAATCGCCGTTTCTTTATGTGTGACAGTAAAATAAGTAAATACGGTTTTATGTTGACAGGTTATTTAATAACATGACGTTAGATCTTAATGTAGGATAAAAGCGATAGAAACATTCTTTCCTCCCCTTGCAGACATTGACGAATGCGCCGTTGACAATGCTGGATGTGAACATGGTTGTACAAATCTTGAAGGCAGCTATGAATGCTATTGCAAACACCCGTATCACCTTGACAGCAACGGACATACTTGCTCAGGTGAGAGAGAGTAAAGTTTTACTTTAAATTGGTTGTTTATTGGAGCAGTTTTTCAATATGCCATATTTTTTTATTCTTATTTCGATGACCATTTCGCAAATTGAGTACAAAGCTGTAAGTTTATATTATCTCCATTCAAATGTATCCCCAAATTCCCTTTTACATGTAATTGTAAAGTCAAGTGCTCAGGGGTGAGAGAGTGGTCTTTTGACATCCTGCATGTATAGCCATTCACAACATGGAATATCATCCATGGAACCATTTAATTAGGGTTTCTATCTTGTCACGGTTGCTGCTGGTCTCAGATACTCTATACAGCCCATACAGTTGTTAAACAGTTACTCGTTCCAAGCAGCACTGTTGTGGCGGTAATGGAAGCATTTCTAAGATTACTTACACGAGATACTCTTTCACTTGATTCTACAGATACTGATGCATGTACCAAAGGAAAATGCGATCAAATCTGTGAAACGGTCAGCAACAAACCTGTCTGTAGTTGTACTGACGGCTATGAATTGAAACCAAACGATCAATCGTGTCAAGGTTAGTATACAAAATATGACGAGGACTTATTTCTAAAAAGACATACATTTTATCTTGAAGAAGCAAAGCAGGGCAGAATACCTTTGAATTCATTCACATGGTTATACATGTATGAATGACCAGGCTTATTTTACTTGACTTCTTGACATGATAGGATGCATTGAAGAAAGATTAAATACAACAGTTGCTTCCTTCAATAGTGTTTTACCTGATTATACAAACATTTTGTATTTAAAGGGCGGTGGTCGTCGGAACAGCGCTGAAAGGTCGCTAGGGACCCCTACGACCGATATAAACTATCCAAGCTACATTGGCGATTGATGAAAGTTAAAACATGTTTGCCTTGATGTACATCGTAAAAGTAAATGTCGCAGCTATTTTGACATGATGCATCTATATATAGTGCATGAAATACATCGTTTGTAAACAAGAAAGTTGCACATGCGCAGTTCCGACGACCACTTCCCTTTAATATAATTTGTGAAACGCTGATCGAAATGTGACCGTCGTTGAATTATGTACTTACCTCATTCACTGTCGTTGTTTTGATTATTTTCAAATTCAGTGATAACTGTCAACAATAAAGGCTCTAATATTAGACAGAAATATGACATTTAGTAAAGAATTGTTTTGTACTGTTGATCTTCAGATCAAATATCAAAGTCTCCCATTATGAACAAATCGAGAATTTGTGATTAATTTTGAAGCACTGTGAAAGTATGTCTCTATGCTGAAAGTATTCATACTCGACTGTTTTAAAATCAGCGTAACCGTTTCCATCCCTAGACATCGACGAATGCAGAGCTGGTACACATGAGTGTTCCCATGGTTGTGTTAACACTGAAGGCAGCTACTACTGTACTTGTGACGATGGACATATTCTGGATCGAGATCGAAGGACGTGTGTCGAAGTCTAGGAATATTTTCATTTCTGATAATTATGCTCGATGATCCTGTTTCACCTCTTTCGACATAGAATCGTAACACTTGTGATTTTTATCCTTCTTGCCGGCGCCATAGCTAAAATTTATCACGCCAAGAAATGTACAGTAAGTCTAATGCCAGGACCGACTAACCCGTGTCACATCATGCAAATACTATCAAATGTCAAAATGTATGTCACTATATATTTCAATGCAAATGCTGATCACACTTCGCTACCAGACTTGGACTACAGAAATTCACTAGCATGTACACGCTCCTTCTAGTCCTAGTGCGTGCATTGATGTAATGAGATGTCAAAAACCCAAGCTGACGTTGATCAGTTGCAATCTTCTAGACTTGATTTCAACCAATGATACGTTTTTCGAAGGAAAATTAGCGACTTTTTATAAAGTTTAGAATGACTCTAAACAACAGAGTGCATTTCATTTACTCACCCTCACTCTGTACTTTGTCAAAAAATTATACCGTCTAAGGTATTGAAGGAAATAAAAACAACATTACACCATGCATTTCAGAAAATGAGAAGTCTGCGGGATTACATATGTACAGCTTACTGTTCTGAATTGCCCCATGAAAGTAACGCGAGTCCCCACCTCATGTGACTTTAAAAAGCTGGCATTATAATTAGGTTGAAATAGTCAAACTTCAAATGTTAAAGTTTGTATCTGATTTATCGCAATCCAGTAAGATCATCACATGCATATGCCAGTGCCTTTTATCAACAACGCTGTATTTACGCTCACTTCAGAATCGGCCTTTCCTATAATCCTTTCAATTTCATTTTCCTGATATTCCGTTACCGTGGTGTCGATTCTGACTCTTGCTGTATTCTACAGCTTTGCCACTTCTGTGAGTTTATTTATTTGAGGGATGGCTACGTCTTTAGGCGAGCACAACCAATATTGGTACTGGGTACGACTACGGATCGCAACAGCTCCCTGAGGAAGCTGCACAGAGTATGAATATAAAGAAATGCAGTGTTGTGTATCTGTGAGATTTCGATCATGAACGCTTTTCGTCGAGGTACAATATGAACACACTATTGTAGTTATTGAAAACTGTTGAAGTATTATTTCTTCAATGGAAGCTTTCATCGCAAGGCAATGTACTTATAATATGTGTGTGGTGTTGTTAGCCGACCTTGAAAGCGCCCGTTTGCTTATTCGGCATCGTGGCCGTCTGGAAAGGAAAAGCATTATTTATCTAATATATTTCCCTCATTGGCTCTCATTATCAAAGTTTGACTGACATTTTACAAACTGTTGTGATACGGACATAAAAACTTAGTCTAGTATAGAAAGGTAACCATGGTAGAGCAGGGAGATTTCTTACGAAATACTGCACGTATTGTCCGGCGCTATCTACCATATTTCAGCTCGACATTCTGAAAGAAACTTTGCTTGCAAGCAAAACAATCTTTGTTTCTTCAGCATAAATGTCTGTCTGTCACTTATATCAGGTCCAAATGATGGGCGCATCAATAGGACAACAAGCTGCCTCTTGTCGTTTACGGATTTACTGAAATCAAAATCGAAAATGACAAATATAATGTTACAGTATATCTCTCATACTACTGCACCTCCGGCCTGCCCAGATCGATTCCATCATTTAATATATCACTGTAGGACAAAGGACTCGCTATCTCATAACATTGGGCGTAGTCAACTTAATCGTTTTAGGGCAGTAATTAGTGCCGTGCTATTCTATTTTATCACGACTGTAAATCTGCTCGACCTGAAAACATCCACTGATAACCAAAAAGTTAAGTAGACCGAGACGAATTTTTTTCTCACCTTGCTGAATCTATCTATAAACTTGCAGGATTTAAACATTTTAGCAGTTGATCATGCTGTCGTTAAATTCCGTCCAGTAAGCTTTACCAACATTTGCAGCACATCAATTCATATTGTAACGACAACCTTGTGTACCCATCATGCCATTGTTGAATAAGTTGGTCTCTTTTATCACGTGTAAAACTATTTTAAGCACAGTCAACACAAAATCACTCCTTTGCTATATCGGAAGACAATATACAACAGATGGGTAGTTCATTTTCAGTTCACTGTAAGATACAAAAACTTTGCTGTGTAATATCGTCTCATGCTTCCTTGTGTGTGAGGAAATCTGGCGGATTATCTACATCCTTATTGAACAATCGTTCGCGACGCCGCCTGTAATTTGTTTGTTTACTTTTCGTCTCTCGGTTGGTGAGGACATGGACGTGGTACGTCCACGGTGAAAAGAAGCGGATCCGGGATACAGGGGTCAACACAGTCTGATAAACTTTGATCTAGTCCTCATTCTTACAGAGTATATGAGTACTTTGACAGGTTAAATTACATATGGCATCGTGAAGAATGCATCGTGGAATTGAAGTGGAGATATGGTTCAAAAAGGAGGGCCATGTCATGCCAAGATATTCTTTAATAATAGATGCCGTATTCTCATAAATCATTTGAATGTGAAAAGTCGATTAATTTTGGCGTTAATTGGTGTGTGCACTCCAACAACCAATGTTTGCCTTGTAGTTAGTTCTAGCATGTATGTACAAAATTTTGTACATCCATGGTTTTAGGCACTGAATTTTGCAAGTGGGAGGTGACGTTTTAATCCTGTGAGAATAGTGATGCGATTTCAAGCCAAATAAAGCCACGAAATTGCAGTTGGCTGCAATAAATTTAGGGATTTAAGTCATTGAAGCTAATGTTTCTTTTCACTTTTGTGCCGTATTTGATTTCTTCACATTAATACTGGGCGAGTACATACTGCATTATCCATGATGATACGATGCTGAGTTCCCACATCCATGTAAAAGTCCTCAGGAAGAACTAGTGACGTACGGGCCAATCGCGGGCCGTGCGTTGAAAGCTTACTTATGCCCCAATTTTTTTATGTAATGTACAATGAGATTGGTGCGTGTCAACTCAAAATGATTTCGAGTCTTTATCTAGAAATATCGAAAGGGTGATTGCATAGGGTGATTGCATGGTTATTATCTATGGGCAATAACTAATCAGGTAAGCTTACTCAACCATTTTGCATAAAACTTACGACCTCGACAGTCAACCTGCCGTGCGTCGTACACAGTGCAGGCCGTACCAACGAGTGCCCGCATTATTATATATGTTCTTGTTGTCTGTGGTTTGACCACATGTACTTTGACCCAACCTAATTAACCTCGTTTGATTGCCACACGGTCACCGTGACTGCCGGTGACCTCCGGAGACCTGCCATCTAAACTACCTGTGATCTACACTTCCTCTCATGAATATTCATAACTGTGCAAAAATATACAGGTCAAGTGACCTGCGATCTAACTACCTGCGATCTTCACTTCGTCTCATGAATGTTCATATCAACTATGTTCATATTTGCGTCCGTGAAAGGCGGATGTATAGATCGACGACATCTCTGCGATCTACGCTGATCCGTGATTTAACAGTATTAGAAAAATACAGGTCGTAGATTTGCAACCAATTTGTAGCCGGCACTGTACACTCCGTTCATTCTGTATGATCTAATGAAGACCTTCGGTTGATTCACTTTTCACTTAAATTTGATACTTCAGATCTCACAGGGAACGCGAGCGCTCTTAGGATCAATCTAAAAAATTTCGCCAAACACTTCTTTCGCTGAAATCTGTTTGTAGCGAGTAATTTTGTAATGATGACTGCAAATCTTCAACATGTAAATAAATTCAAGTTAATACTAAATTATACTAAATTATACTAAAACAATTATATAGTATCGATTATCGACGCTGCGAATGTCATAACATATCACATCAACGCAGATATTTTAATCGGCCAGTGTTATTCGCAGGATGTTTGGCTCGCGGGTAACTCTGCAATCTATACTTCCCTTCCAATCCATGTCATAGATTGATTTTATCAGCAATCACAACAGTGACTTTTCGAGGTAACCATTTGCATTACAACAAAGCTGCCAATTTCACAGCCTGATACGTTCATGAACACTCTGAGACTAGCAACTCTCTCAGGGTAAAGAACTCACTAAGTCATGTCAAACGACTGTTACAGAGACAAAAGAAAGAACTTATTTACTTTGTCCTTACAGTCAAAGGTTTTAACAACTGTCCGAACATTACTAGGGAAATGCAAGGAAGTGTGGTACTGCCCCCTACGTTCGCACGTAAGTCCATGATAGCCCTACCAATTGCGAGATCAATGAACCATCTGCAGTCATTCACTGAACCTCCCTGCTATTCAGCCTTGAGCTCATTTTAAGATACCCATTACTCTGCTAAGAGTAACTGCTTATAGACGAATACATGTATTGTTACACGTTATTTGCCATTGCACGTAATATCTCTGTAATTCACCAGATTGTCTTGACGAATGTCACTTCGGCCTGCTTAGCAGAATTTGGATACAAGATGAGGGCGCTGGAACTTGATATGTCTAAACAGGGCAGAAAGTCTCAGAGGTCAACTCTTTCTTAGTATATTTACAATGATAAGGGTTGGACCATTCGATATTCTGGGGAGTCTGAAGATTGATGAAGTAGCATTATTTATTTACCTGATCCATTGTATATTATTTTTTCCACTCTCCAACCTTTTTTGATAAGCCTCCTCTGGCTGATTTTTTTTCATTGACATTTACTGGGGATTTTTTTTTCGAAAATCTTCCAGACCCCCCTCCCAGATATCAAATGTCCCCCCCCCCCGATTTATACATTTCCAGGGCGACAGCTTAACCGGGCGAGGTTCAAGAAGGGCCAAACAAGTTAGATTTGACGGCTAAGTCATCAACCATTGGTAGAAATACGACAAACAAGTTAGAGATGATGAGTCAAACAAAACTTTCACAAATATATAGATAAGACTAGCCATAGTAGCTGGCTGTCTTCTGGGCCGTTGACTGCGATGTCAAATATAAGGGATGGAACCATTTGATTTTAGGGGAAAGCTGAAGATAATGGGTATGGTAACATTTGTTTTGTTTTCACTCACCGTGGCAGCAAATTTCCCCCAAAGATTATCTTGAAACAATTCTTTCGTCCAATAGAGTCAAAGCATTTTTTTCCCACAACAAAGTCCCTCATTAGCACACTATGGTATCTCGCGCACAGCACAATAAATTACCCACAATTCCGTATGATTTGTACCAATGAAAGTTGCTTTTCGTATAACTTTTTCTGCTCTTCATATAAGCGGTTACGGAAAGCATAAAAATTGTTTAATAATATTTAGTAAATGTGCGTTGAGATATTCCTGTAAAAATGTCAAAATAATTATTAAATTACCATTAAAGTCGCATATTATGCAGGCACCTTTGGGAAACAAGTTATGGCAAACTTAAGGGGTCATTCTCTGAGAAAAGCTAGCAAGTAACTTTCTTGGTTTCTTGGTTTCGACGTGGAGTCAAGGAAGCACAACACATCGCTAGCTAATCGTGATCATGGCCGCTATGCCTTACCATCAGTATACAGAAGCCTAATTCAATCACATGATTTACATGTGATCACTGAACCCCGTGACTGATGCCAATTGTCCAGCCAGTGTCATTCATGCTGATGAAGGGTTACCGGACGGGCCCGAAAGCTGCAGACAGTAGTAACTTAAATTGTTGAGAGCAACGGTCAAAACTACATTATGAAGTAACTTTCTTTTGTCATTAAAATTGGAAAAAATCAATATCCCTTTGTTTCATAAAGCAGGTACAACTTGTCTCCCTGCGTTCCATTACGTTATTCTGTATGGCTGTGGAAATGATCTGTGGACAATTTTACAAAAATACTATGAGTCCTCTTTCATATCAGTCAAGTAATTTTCCAAACCATTTAAAATGGGAAAAGAGGGGAAAGGTGTGTTTAAACTAGTCTATATACATTTTTCCATTCATGGGAGACATTGTCGACTTCCCGACGGAGGACTCTCCAGTGGTGTAAATCATCATGAATAATGAGTCATCGGATATCTCCAGTACTTGGAGTATCACTTCATATGGAAATAACCAGGACTGGGTACATCATGTGGGCATTCCCAAAACAGATCCTTACACAGTACACTTCTTGATTATTCAATATATACACAAATCATGAATAATGTTACCTCTACCTATCTGCAATTTCCTATAATTATTTGTCTTTCTTTTTAATTAGAAGTCATAAATCCTCCTAGAAACAGCTTGTGTTGTTCTTTTGAAATTCACTATGCTGATTCCTACACTGATATTCACATTCAGACACTCAAACTTGTAGGTAGTGACAAAACTAGCAGTGTTGATTAGGAAAACTTAACTTTTCAGACTCAAAAAATTTCTGCAGAAAATGCTTTTCTGATTGCTTGTAGTTTGAAACTTTGGTTTTCAGATACCATGCATTCCACGAAATTTGCTATTTCATAAAACCTTTATAGAAAATTATTAAACTGAAGATTTTATGGGGATAAAGATGGCTTTTTGCCCTTTTCCTGGAGTACGGTTAGCTTTTCTAGGTTTACGAAAGTCTTTGAAGCTGAGTTCAACAAAGTTTTATATAGGGTATATTTATTCTTCGAATACGTATTCCCAAAATTTTGTAAATTGTTTTTCGGTTCCGCAAAGATTTTCTTTCCTATAAAGTTCTACTTAAAAGGTAATTAGTAAGGATTTATGCATGTAAATTGTTCTTTCATTGCCTTAACAGTTTTCACCTCTGTTCACAACGCACAACGTTAGCTTTTATTAGCACTATAGGAAAAAATTGCGAGACTGGAGCGAGAAAGTGACGCTTTCTCGCAATTGGTGATAATCTCTTGTTATTCTCACCGCTGTCGGTGAGAATCTTTAATTCTCAACGGTGAGCTGCGAGAAATGCACTCCTTTGTGAGAATAAAGTATGATGACAGATTCTCACCGGTGAGACTGATAATCTCACCAAGCACAGTGAGAATGTATCATACTCATCATTCACTGGTGAGAATCAACCAGACTCACCATTTACTGGTGAGAATCAAGCAGACTCGCTGTTCACTGGTGAGACCAGCGAGTCTGGTTGATTCTCAACTATGAACGGCGAGTCTGCTTGATTCTCACCGGTGAATGGTGAGTCTGGTTGATTCTCACCTGTAAATGATGAGTATGATACATTCTCACCGTGAAAATTACCATTCTCACCGTGCTTGGTGAGAACTTAAAGTCTCACCGGTGAGAATATGTTATCATACATATTCTCACCAAGTAGTGCGTTTCTCGCAGCTCACCGGTCGGAATTTTAAAATTCTCACCGACAGCAGTGAGAATAACGAGAAATTCTCACCGATTGCGAGAACGCGTCACTTTCTTGCTCCAGTCTCGCAATTTTTTCCTATAGTGTAAGAGGTGTTTCTGGGATGCAGAGTAATATATGCTGTTTATTTTATACTATGAAATTACATGTGCAATGAATACTACAAAGAAAACCACATATGTCAAGATCCGTCGGTGTCGGAGTTCGAAGGAGTATTCTATATCTACCAGACAAAATTCAGTCCAGACAGCGGTTATGCCCGGTGCGTCTAGTTGTTGTATTTACCTGACGCTTGACTCAAGCTAGAGTAGAGGTTGTGTCAGCGGTAGTTCCATCTTTTGTTCATCGAATGTGTGTTACACCACAGTCCCTGGAGGGACTGTGTTTACGTATACGCTTAGTGACTTCAGTTTGCTCACTAACCCATGACGGGACGGGACATGCTCATTCGAATCTTGCGTATGCAGATAATCGCCGTGAGAAAGACAGGTAAAGTAATATTCTCATTAGTTTCAGTTGCAAATATCATAAGAGTATCAACTGATCTTGCTCTTGCGAGTCCCGAGGCATACTTGCAAGCTTTGCAGTGATTTGTTGGTGTTAGTACGTGAAACTTTCAATCACTCTAGGCGGGGATGGCCCAGCATTGTTTTCAGAACTCACACATCGGCACCGCTGCGTGTTGCCCTGCGTACCGTGCTGTGTTTTCGGGCGTAACGCCCGAAACACACAGCACGGTACGCAGGGCTATGCTGCGTGTTGCACGTATATACAAGTGACCATGTTCTCATGCGATCTATTTCTTTTGACAACGATGGTATGTTGACTCACCAGACAAAAAAAATCATATTTTGAATATATGTAAGAGAACACTCACAGCAAAGACTTCACGTAAATCGCCCGACTTGGGAAAGTAAGACATTTTGGTTGCAGCCTTCGTGTCCCATAAGGGAGCCTTCAGTAATTACAGGTGGGGGTGGGCCGGGGGAATTGGGGGGAGGGTCGCTTTTTAGAAAACAGTTCAAGGGGGAGGGTCACTTTTTATAAACCTATCTTGGGGGGAGGGTCACTTTTGACAGAAGCTGATATTATGGCCAAAACTTTGATTGTCCGTGTGATATTTCCTGAAAAGGAAATCACCAACAAAATACACACACACTTATAGACCGCCATGCATAGTGAATTGACATTTGGTGAGATTCCAAAATCAAATTTCTTACACAACCATAGACTTGTAACCACTCTAGTCTAATCAAGAATAATAATCTTAATAATCAAGCATACATAAATGCACAGATTTATCTAATTTTGTACTGAAAAAAAATATTCATAGTTTCATCATAGACCCCAATGCATAGTGAATCGACATTTTGGTGAAATTCCAAAATCAAATTTCTTGCACAACCATGGACTTGTAACCACTCTAGTCTTATCAAGAACAATAATGTGAATAATCAAGCATGCATAAATGCACATATTTATCTAATTTTGTACTGAAAAAAAAATATTCATAGTTTCATCATAGACCCCAATGCATAGTGTATGGACATTTTGGTGAAATTCCGAAATCATATTTCTTGCACAACCATAGACTTGTAACCACTGTAGTCTAATCAAGAACAATAATCTAAATAATCAAGCATGCATAAATGCACAGATTTATCTAATTTTGTACTGAAAAAAAATTATTCATAGTTTCATCATAGACCCCAATGCATAGTGTATGGACATTTTGGTGAAATTCCGAAATCATATTTCTTGCACAACCATAGACTTGTAACCACTGTAGTCTAATCAAGAACAATAATCTAAATAATCAAGCATGCATAAATGCACATATTTTTCTAATTTTGTACTGAAAAAAAATTATTCATAGTTTCATCATAGACCCCAATGCATAGTGTATGGACATTTTGGTGAAATTCCAAAATCAAATTTCTTGCACAACCATAGACTTGTAACCACTCTAGTGTTATCAAGAAAAATGATGTGAATAATCAGGCATGCATAAATGCACAGATTTATCTAATTTTGTACTGAAAAAAAATATTCATAGTTTTATCATAAAACCCAATGCATAGTGTATTGAATGACATTTGGTGAAATTCCAAAATCATATTTCTTACACAACCATCTACTTGTAACCACTCTAGTCTAATCAAGAAAATTAATATCAATAATCAAAAGTACACAAATGCAAAGATTTACCTATTTTTGTATTGGAAAAAACTATTCATAATTTCATCATAAACACCATGGATAGTGAACCAACTATTTAGATGAAAGTCAGAAATCAATTTCTTGTACACAAATGTTCATTTTACTTCCCTATCAAGCAAGGTACATTTAAATACATTATCAAACACATATAAAATACAGATATAGCATGTTTTGTGGGGGTAAATTGTCAATAATTTGCCTGATAGACTCCATGTATTATGATTTGATATTTTTGGATGAAGCACTAAATCAGCTACATCTTGCCTTCTTATAGTTGCACAAAATATGGTGACCCTCCCTAAACTGTATGAAATACCATATCTCTTCAAAAATTCTTGCGTGATAAATTGCGATTGTCCCTCCAAAAACACCAGCCCTCCCCTCTGTAATTTGTCCCTAACATAACAATTGAACCAATTGTTATGTAAATTAGCTGATACTGTTTTAGTTATTCCCGGGGAGAATTCCACAGTAGGTGGGGGGGGGGAGGGTCAAGTTTTAGAATGTCGGACAAGGGGAGGGTCACATTTTAGACAGGAGGATTGGGGGAGGGTCACATTTACGGTACAGCTGTTCGCGAAATTCCCCCGGCCCACCCCCCCTGTAATTACTGAAGGCTCCCTAACAATGGTAGACAGCTTAAAGGTATACTGTCACCTGTTCCAATTTTGCCGCAGTTGCCATGGAAAGAGAAAATCTAACCAATCACAGATTTTAAGCGGGTGGCCGCTTTTTAAAAACAGCGCCTTTGCATGGGCATTTGATTACCAAGGAACGCCGCTGTGACCATATATGGGCATATTTAGATTAGAGGTGACTGTATGCCTTTAAGTAGGGCAGGTTATGCACTGTGAAACAGTCTGGAGTTACCGACAAGCTTGATCTCCTTTAGATACTGGTGTCCAAAATGCTTTTACGCAACTTAACAAAATAAAAACACAGACTAAGCCGCAGTAGACTTAGTGAAAGGTGCGTCTAGGCCATTTTCGTTCTATCTTCCTTAGATTATAACAAGGCAGCATATGAGAATAAACAAATAACGAATTCGGTAGACTATTCTATGGCAATAGCAAACAAGTGTTCCAACATACAACGTAAGAAATTAATTTCGTGATATGTACATGTGACATGCCGATGTGTAGGCAAACTTATTGTCAAGTTGTGTTTAGTTTTACTAGTTTGATAGAGAAAATGTCAGTTTCATGCCACCTATCACAAGGGTTTACTGGAAGAGGTCACTGTGTGTACGGAGGGGTGTGACCAATTAGACTCAGGAACTAAGTTGTTGCTTATATCTAAATTATTTTGTATGAATGTATTTAATTAGCAATAATACTCAAACGTTCGACCGGCATCGACGATAGGTTCACTGTTTGCTTTCGATGTATGACAAAAAGAGACTCGATCATTCATGGGAAACTCTAAACAAAAGGGGTGTGTACCCTTGGCAGGGTCACCGACCTGCATGGGTGGCACCCTCTTGAACCAACCTGGGGAACGTCTCATAGCATATTCCTGGGACGGTTAACATCGGAATAACCTCACTCCCGCTTTCTCCAAAATATACCCCGTTCACACAGACAATGTTATGTCGCCTCTCCATCGAAGTAACTTTTCCATCTGAACGCTCAGCGTCGACGTCGCGTCAGATAAATTTTGTCATGAACAGGAGTATAGGAAGGGGGATCTAGGGCCGGCACAAAATCCAAATCGGCCAAAATTTCCGCTTGTGGACGTGTGACACTGGCCCTGGTCACTCGCCAAGTTCGATTGTAAACAGTTTTTAATCCAATCTTTATCATGGCAATGTAATCAGAACTTCTTTTTCCACAAAAAAGACCATGTTGCCAGATTCACAGTTTTTGTACAATTCAGAGAGAGACGTACAAGTTAAAAATGTCGTTAAAAACAAGAATCCCTCTATCCAACCATGTATAGGCCTGCTTCTTATTTCTCCACCGCCGAGTACCGATGCCTGTCCGACCGTTTTCTCAATAAGGACATGCCAAAATTGTGTCCGATGAGCCCCTCTTGAAACGCGTACCAAAAGCTGTACAAACATCATGATTATATCCAATCCCGCCATTTTAAATTTTTAAAGGCCAGAGATCACATAGAGCTTAAGTTACGTCAGTCAAGGGTACAGTAACCGTACTTCGGTGTACATGTCTGAACAGAAACTACATTGAAGTTTAACATATGTGATCATTAGCGCCTGTTGTTACGCTAAGAATTGCCATTCAAGTGCCATGACCTTAGCATACCATGTCTTTGCCATTTGTAATGCAAAAAGGTGAGCAGCTCTGCACATTTTTAATTGTTCTTTTTTTTTTTTTTTGTGTATAGTATTATTCATTTTGTATCTATTCATTATCAGAGTCCTTCCGTGATATTGTCTTTCACTAATTTATGTATGGAAGTGGTTAGCTGTGTCGGATGAGCGTGTCGGATTGACGGGACTCATTACACTACGATCCTCCGATGCTATTAATTCAAAACTTTGCCAAAGTTCCATTTCTACTCCCTGAAAATTCATCTTCAGTGACTAAATCGAGTGATTTAATATATTATAGAAATTCACTGGAGCTGCAAGCAGCGTTAGCGGGAACCAAGCAATTGCCATGGTTTCAAGTACTTGCGCTTATGATAGTATCTGCAAAATTTGAGCTAAAAATGATATTTTAGTTCTTCTAGAGAATAATTTTGAACATCATCTCAGGTTTATTGTAGGTTTGCAAGTGTTGCTGGTAATCGTAGGTTTTTCACAAAAACCATGATGGCTGCCAAACCACGTGACCAATAGAAATATTTTTCGCAAACTTGATGATCCTCACACTAAGTATCGGCTTTGGCCCTAAAAAGGGGCGAAGCGCTGACCAAACGAATGAAGCTTGCCGAACCCGTTAATTTTGGCTTTCGTCTCACCCGTATCCATATATAAACGCTAATGGTAAGGGCGAAGTCTGTTATTCCTATAAATATTATCAACGAACCCCCCAAAAATGTCAAAATTTTACTAAAATTTCCCACGTGAAAGACATCGGGGCCCTACAACTGAGCACTACGTGATGTACTGTCACGCGCGCTGTATAAAATTGCAAATCCGGAGATGTTTTTGGACTGAAAAAAGTATCTAAACCGGGCCCACGAGTGCCTCAAATTATTTTGTGATTGATTATGATCTTTGTACAAATCACAATTTACGTTTGAGCTGTTAAGTTACGATACTTTGAGTTTTTGATATTATTATTCATATTCACGGGTAAAATAAAAACCATTACTGTGTATTTGTAGTCAGTTACGTGGTTCAGCTAGGCAAATTCAAATGCGACGGACAGGGCATGGCAATATATTGTCCCTTAAAGTTTGAAGTTTGTCATTTTAGTCAGGAAGTAACACATCGTCCATATTTTCTTTTGTTTTCATTTTTGTTTGAGTGTTTTGTATTTTGTATACATACATCCAGTCCCTTTGTGAACTTATGATACGCTAATTTGTGTAGAACTAATTAGTCATGGCAAGACAAAGCACTGAAATTCTAAAGATGCCACTGGACCTGACTGCGCATGAGCAGCTGTGGCCATAGGCAGAGACGCCTGTGGATATTTGCTCCAAGTTGAGAAAGCGAGGGTTAAAAGTTTTCAGAATCATTTTAGGTGATAATACGATCTCACAGGAATGTGAATATCCTACACTTTTGAGTTTGATTCTTGATTCATTGATTCTTCAGTTGGACTCACCTCTTTTTTGTATGAAGCGACATTCCAATAATTACCCGCATACACTGATCTTACTGGCGGGCTTTGGCGTGAATAAAACCATACAATTTTAGACTGCTTCGAAACTGACTGCATGCCGCCTGTACCTTGAGGGATCGATAGCCTAGCGTAGCAACGTAAGGGATCGAGTACAATTAACGGCAGGGGGCAGGAAGAAAAAAATGCGGACCACGAAAAAAAATCGTGTGTCCAAGGGGGGCTTGATGGGGAACAGTGACGTGGCCTCCATTTTTTTTTAAAACTGTGTGCAAATCATATGGTTATGAATTCGACAGAAAAGAATTTTCTGGTTTTTTTCAGAAACCTATTTTCTGAGATTATCGAGTGGAATGAATGTATTTCAATGACTGACAAGCACAATTATTCAATGATGGAGCATCACTTTATCTTTGCATGAGTCAATGTTCGCATCGACAACAGCTTGTGCTTGTATGCACTACCCTGACTGCTGTGGCAAATGTGAGCACGAGAAACAATAGCAGTAGTTGACTACCTTTATCACAGGACCACCAGAAGGACATGGTGGGCTGTGGAAAAATGCATTCAGCCTGATTAAATTTCTTTTTAATGCTCATGTAATATTCCTTTTTCCAAAATAATGAACAGGCCATGCACAATTTAATGGCAATTCTTACAGCAATATTTACATTAACACCAGTCATCAGTGTTGCAGGGACGAAGGCAATATTTCTGATATCTGATATTTTGTTATTGGCATTTGTTATTTACAGCAACTTTACTGATTACTTTTTAAAATATACATTTTTACAATATACGTAATGCACACAATTGTGTGTATAAATGTGTGTCGGTGCTATCAATTTGTTTCGTATATAGTCAGCAAAGGCTGGCTACACTCGTCGGGTGGTTGTATCAGATTGATGAATTGGCGAGCTTGCATATGTTGTCTTTTCGCGTTTGACACTTGCTGGAGTTGTGATTGAAGTTTGCATATATTAGACTGATGGTGATAACGTCATGTTTCTCTCAATGTTTGCAAAACAGGAATTTCCTTCGGTGTCTACAGGTGGATTCATATGTGTTATTGAGAAGACATGTTTCTGGATGGGAGATGAGTTAAAAATTTCTCATGTCATCACAGGTTGCATCTTTTAGTAACATTTGAATATGCTTTACATCGCTTGACGATTTTCCATTTGACGGTGCATTGTACATTTGAGGCACTTTGAGTCCAAATATGTTTGCTCAGTTCTGTGTTGTTTCTGTATTTCTCGTTGCGGAACGTAAGCATATGATTTCTGCATCTGGTTTTGGAATCGTTTTCTGTAAGTCCTACGTATGTCTCTTGTGTCGTGTTGTCCCTGGTGGCAGCATTTTACTAGTGGTATAGCCACAAACTGATGACGTAAAATCGCCGTACACAGTGCCATGATTACAAGGCGTCTGTGTTTTGTGTACGGTGATTTGACGTCATCAGTTTGTGGCTATACCTGTTGTAAAATGATGCCTCCCTGGTTACCTTGGCTTGGTATAATGATCCTTGTGTAAGGCATTTCCCCGATAGAGGACAATGACTTCTCTGCCAACAGTTGCATTCTTTATTTTGGGTTGAAGTATTCTTGTTTTCTAGTTCTTTGGCAAGTAGTGGCGTGTTGTGTGAAGTGATGACGCTTTACATTCGTTAAACAAAGAGGTTTAATTATAGACTTGGCTCGAGTCGGTGAATTAAAAAAAAATCATTTGTAATAGTTTCACTTGTATCTCTCCTATTTCTTATAGACCTATATTGGCAGCCCAGGCAAGGTTTTCCTAGCGATTGCACGCGCGTTACCTTTGAGTCTAGGCAGAAGTGAGTCAGTTCCTGTCGCATTCACCGGGAGAAATTCCCCAGTATAGCGTTACCCCACTCATTGTGTTCACCCGACTCATCGCGTTCACGCCTATGTCAACCATTCACAAATCTCAGACGTGAACAAAAAGGTAAAACAAAACGTTTCCACAGATAACCTTGCATCAGTCTGATACAACCACCCGATGAGTGTAGCCATATATATAAATATATATATATATATATATATATATATATATTATATATATATATATATATATATATATATATATATATAATATATGACGGTTAAAAGCTTCTTGAATCAGTCAACATCCACTGACTTCTTTATGAATTTATATTTTGAGGGCTAAAACGTTTTTGTGTGGGTAGCGGGGGCTCTTAAAGTGTTGGCCGATGTGTTAGGTGGTCACGAAAAAAATGTTGGCAAAACATTTTCTTTTCTAGCCTCCTCTGTCATTAATTGTGCTCATTCCCTAAGGGATCGACAAGGATCCAAATTTGGTGTAAAGCTCATTCCTGGAGGCTCTGTACTGGCGTGGATTCCTAGAGACGATAGTTTCTTAGCTTACATTAGACTTGGTTCAAGCACAGTCCCTCTATCCACCAGAGGGACTGTGGTTCAAGTCTGTGATTTGTGAATGTTTGAGTGGAGTGAACGCAATGATTTGTATTCTGCTTTCATGTGAAACGCGCGCGTGAGTGGAGTGGACGCGATGAGTGGTGTGAACCCTATACAGCAGACTCAAAGGTAATGCATTCAATTGCTAGGAAAACATGGCCTCGCTGGGCTAGCTATACCAAATTCCAAATAGGTTTGTATGAAATAGGAGAGACACAAGAGAAACTATCATAAATTATTTTATTTTTAAAAATTCACCGACTTGAACCAAGTCTAAGGCTGCATTCACAAAAAATGGTTAGGGGGGGCTGGAGGAATTCAGGGGGGATTCGAAAATTTTGGGGGTAGTGGAGGGGGGGACTTGAAAATTTTGCTCTACCTGTAGGGGGGGACTTGAAAATTTTTGGGTCCCTTTTGAGTTTTACATTTTCCAATTCCAAGTTTTTGTAGATAATTCAATGAAAAATGAATACCATTTTTTATGTCATCAAAATGTTGTAATGTTAGTAATAATTTAACAAAATCTAAAACCATATTGTCACATTTCATGACTTTTATCTCGAAAAAATCTAAACGTGTGATTTGTCGTAAAAAACAAACTTGAGCCTCATAACAGGGCAGAAGCTGCAACTGTTAATGATTTCTGCAATATTTCTATGCAATATAACAACTACAGTTTCTTGCTATCTCCCTACAGCTTGCTCAAACACACAATATTTAGTTTGTCGACAAAGCCTGAACTGACAGTCAGTTGTCAGTGATACAAATGCATGGTACACATACATAGGCTGTGATAGCAAGCTGAATACTGGAGAATTCAACATGCTGTAGGGAGTAGAACAAGAACGCAGTTGTAAAACTGAACAAAAATATTGCCAAAATTATCAAAGTTAATACAGCTACTGCCTACGGGTAGTGTCACTATCAGATACTACCCTGCTACTGCAGTGTCACTGTCACTGCATACCTGAACAGTGACAGAGACAGCTCTGACTCTGATGTACATGGTAGTTGAAGAAGAGTTTTGGTCAAATGACACTCATGACAGTGAAACTCACTTGTACACAAGATCAGGCCAGAGAGCAACAAATGGAAGAAAACATAGAAATGTTTGAATTCTGGCAAATGAGAATAATCAAATATTAAAGAAAAAAGATGGGGTCACCATGCTTGATTTTCTAAATTTTCACACTCTTATTATAAAATGATACAGAAGTAAAACTTTGAATAGTAAAGACTAAAAGAAAAAATATGTGACCAAATGGAATTATTTATTTTTTAACCAAATTTGCAATTATCACACCCAAAATTTCAGAGATTAAAACATTTATTTGATGGAATATTTTAACCTTAATATAGGTCTTGTAGTTTTGAAACAATTTTTTGGTAGGTCACTGTGCAATACGGCAATTAGCCAGAATTCACAATTTTCCTACTCTCTTATGATTGCATTTTGCTGTGCTCTTCAACAGGAGCGATTGACCTGGCCAGAGTTGGATTAACTCAAGTTGGCTTTTAGACCAATAAATCTAAAAAATTCACTGATGCATTTAAAGAACTTGCCTTGGGAATATGACTATACAAAGTGCTAATACAGGTAGTGTTGAACACCTGAGAGCAGAACGGCGCAATACATGTTTATTTTTTCTGCGCTCACATCCTTTACAAATATGCGGGCCTGTAATAGTTGGGGGGGGGGACTTGAAAAATTTTAACCATATAGAGGGGGGGGGCATTTGAAAATTTTTTAGGGTACTTAGGGGGGGATCTGAAAAAAAATAAGATTTCAATCGAGATTCCTCCAGCCCCCCCCCCCCTAATCGTTATTTGTGAACGCAGCCTAAGCTTACATTAGCGTTGAGGATTTACCTGCCAAATCTGTCTTGTTCGACCCTGTCGCCCTTGACGCTCCGTTGACAAGACTATGATGTCAAGTACAATTTATGGTTTTATCAAGTATTGCTGAGCAGTAAAGAAACGGTTTTATTGATAATATCAATATTTCATTATTATAATATTGATATATTTGTCAGACAATTTACTTGTAATTCGCCTGTGCTGCTGCCTACAGCCTCTGCATTGCTCTCCCCTCATTCCTGACTTTCTCACTGATCAACTTTACGATGTTTTGACTCGTCCCCATAAAGTTGTTATGTAATCTGTTCAACCGTCGGTTATCACAAGTCTTAGAGAAGAGAATACTAATATGTTTGTTGTTGTCGACTAAAGATATCCTTGAAGTCACTTTTTGTTCACTGAAAGAAGGTCGCTTCAGGAATGTTTTGCTCACTTACCCATGACAAACGGAATAAGTGCATTCGACATGCTTTTACTATTGAACCTTTCATATGCAGATAATCGTCCAGAGAAAGACAGGTAGACTCATACTCGTATGAGTTTCTATTGTAAATATCATAAGTATCACTGCTTTAGCTTTTGCAAGCCTTAAGCTTGACAGCGATTTGTTGGTGTTAGTATGTGATCTGATCGGAAACTTTCAATCACTCTGCTCTGGGCGGGGATTGACCGCATAGCACTATAGGGAAAAATTGCGAGACTAGAGCGAGAAAATGACGCTTTCTCGCAATCGGTGAGAATCTGTTCTTATTCGCACCGCTGTCGGTGAGAAAATTTTAATATCCACTGGAGATTGGTGAGAAATGCACTCCTCGGCGAGAATCAAGTGTGAGAACAAATTCTCACCGGTGAGAATGGAAATTCTCACCAAGTACAGTGAGAATTGAAATTCACTGGCGAGAATCATCAAGGCTCCCAATTCATTCTGATTCATTCTGATTCTTGCCAATGAATGGAGAGTCTTGATGATTCTCACCAATGAACGGCGAGTCTTGGGTTACCAGATCTCCAGATACCGGTGTGTTACGTAACTTACCACACCAGACTTGGTGTAACCATAGACCCTCGAGAAAAACTGTGTAACGTTGCTCACGCTCAGTGTGCGAAATTAAGAGAAAATAGCTTCAGGTCATAAGGCCGCGTTCAAAAAAAGTGGTGGGGGGGGGCTGGAGGAATTCAGGGGAGGATTCGAAAATTTTGGGGTAGTCGAGGGGGAGACTTGAAAGTTTTGCTCTGCCTATAAGGGGGGACCTGAAAATATTTTGACTCCTAACATATTGATGTCGTCCAATGGTTCTAATGTTAGTAATAATTAAACAAAATCTAGAACCGTTTTGTCATATTTTATGTCTTTAATCTCTAAAAAGTCTAAAAATGTCTGAATGCCATTAATTTTCGTAGAACAAATTGGCCTTGTAATGGGGCAGGAGCTACAATTGTTGATAATTTTTCAATATTTCTATGCAATGTATCAAACACAGTTTCTTGGTGTCTCTCTACAGCATGCTGAAAAACACAATATTCAGTTTGTCAACAAAGCCCGTTTGTCTAAATATTGGTGATAATTGAATGATGCAAATGCACGGTACACGTAGGCTGTGTTGGCAAGCTGAATACTGGATAGCTCAACATTCTTTAGGGAATAGAACAAGAACACAATTGCAGAACAAAAATATTTTCAAAATATAAAGTTAATACAACTACTGCCCTGCTACTACATACTGGCAGTGACAGTGATACATGTAGCTCTGACTCTGATGTAGTTTAAGAAGAGTTTCGGTCATAGGACACTCAATTGACAGTATGTTTCAATTGAAACATACATCTACTTATACACAAGATCCAGCCAGAGAGCAACACATAGAAGACTAGGGGACTAACAGTTACCATGGATTTTTGAATTCTGGCATATAAGAACAATCAAATATTAGAGAAAAAAGATGGGGTCACCATAATTGATCTTATACAAATGTACGATGAAAAGTCAGTTTTTATAACACAAAAGTAAAACTTTAAACAGTAAAGACTCTAATTTAAATGGAAAAATGTGTGACTAAATGGAATCTTTTATTTTTTATCCAATTTGCCATTATTACACCCAAAATTTCTGAGATTAAAACATTAATTTCATGGAATATTTCAACCTTCCAGTATTGTCAATTTGTAAAATATTTTATAAGTTGCATCTAAGTTGTATATGTCTTGTACTTTTGAAAAAAAAAATTTTGGTAGGTCATTGTGCTCATTTTTCACAATTTGGTTAAACGTAGCTAGCTATACATAATTTTCATACTCTCTCATGATTGTCATTTTGTGTGCTTTTCAGCTGGTGCCATTGAACTGGCCAGAGTTTGATAAACTCAAATCGGCTTAGACTGAGAAATCCAAAACGTTCACTGATGAATTTAAAAATGAATCAATTTAAGAACTTTCCTAGATATATGGCTCTACAACCTGCTGATAAGAGATAGTGTTGAACATTTGCGTGCAGAACGACACATTACATGTTTTTTTTACTCTGCGTGCATTCCTAATAAATATGCGGCTGTATGGTAATTTGGAGGGACTTGAAAATTTTTGAGGGTATTGAGGGGGGACTCGAAAATTTTTAAGGGTATTGAGGGGGGATCTGAAAACAAATAAGATTTCAATCGCGATTCCTCCAGCCCCGCCCCTCACATTTTTTTGAACGCGGCCTAAGGGCCTGCACCAAGTCAAATATTCAGGTCCTTACAGAAAACTGCCGGTCCTCAAAAATGCAGTTGTTAACGACAATTAAAGTCAACACTCTCCACTAATACTATGCTTTTGAATGTTGTAATATTTAATTTTTCATGTCCTTTTATCAATAGAGTCAGTAAGTATTCACTCAAAAGGACTATCGTTCACATAGATAGTGTAAATGAATGATCATGAATCATTCATCTACATGATCTGGAATCTGAAAAAAGATCACAGCCCTCATCTTCCTCACTGTCATGCGCACACAATGTTTTCCACCATTGGGGGACTATGGGACTAACAGGAGAATTTCACATTTTTTTCTAGCCATGTCAAATCCCCCACTCACGGACCATAAAATGATGTCAAACACCCAGGGGCCGGCGAATACAGGGTCATGCACTGACTACATGTGGATGATGAAAGCGAGAAAGTTTGTCGCTCATTACTGTCTTTGGGGGATGATGTTCTATACATGGCTGTGTACAATTGTACACTACACCAGGGCATGTGATATTGTGATTTGAAAATGGTTGGCGAGCTGAAAATCACTTCTGAAATTAGCCAACGCGAGTGGTTGAAGAGTGAGTGAATACCTTAGTACCCTGAAAACGGTCATGAGTAAGGGGAGTGTATGATTAATGTTTTATGCAAACATTGATCACTACGTCTTTTTTATTTCAATATAAAACAGAAGGAAGAAAATACTTGGTATGTATTTTGATATGACGTATTGATTACTTGTGGCCTCTGTTGCATTCATGAAGAAACAGATTAAGTTATACTTTTAATTAAAAGGACAAGTATCATAACTTTTTTCTCGATTATAGAAATTGCAGACAACATGGCACACGTCGCCACTCGCGGAAATGAATGCATGATTTCTGATTGAAAAGTTTTGCCTCTGCGATTGCTGGGTCTCATTGCCCTTTGAAAGCTTAAAGTTATTAAAATGACTCTGAAAAGTTTGACAGACACTCCATACTGCTCTAATTTTAACGATTGCGACACGATCAGTTAGTGATACCGTACAATCTTAAAAGACGTAATTTAGGCCTACAGCCCAGGATGACGTGACGGTGAGTTTTGCATGCCCGTCGTAAATACGGTATATATCGAAACAATTTGAAGCCCTACTCTCGGCCTCTGAGAGTGAGAGTATACACGACGGATCGTGCAACTCGACAAAACTGTTATGATAAGGTCGCTCTGTTTTATAAAATGTACACTTATTATCACCATATATCATGGTAACAGTCGGTCTTGTGGACTTTGGTTGAAGACCAACGAATGTTAGCAAGATGTTCTAGCGGTCCACAAACAAACGTGTACACTGGTAGCGAAAAGCGAACTTGACTATCGCCTGCAGGTAGCACTATTGGGCTGTCGTGTAACATCTTGTCCTTGTATCGGGCGTAGTTCAAAACCATGGAGGTAAAAAATACCTCCATATGTTTAGGCAACAGCACTGTACTCGTAGCAGGTTTTTGTCTTAAACTCTTCTATGAACCGTTTATGTTTTGAACGCATCAATTGAAGATCAAAGCAAAGAAAACGTAGCTGCAATACAGTAGCTCGAGGTTTTGCCTGGGTATTTGGGTCGGACGGCAAAACTGTCCGACCCAAATACCCAGGCAAAACCGAGCTACTGTACCGCAGCTCTATTGTAAGACTGTTCGTAAATGTATAAAACGTCGAAAGACAAAAAATTACTATGTTGTGACATTGTCCCCCCCCCCCCCCGTCTGGCGTACCATAGATCGAATTCCCCACAACCAGGACACGAAGTGCGATCAATATCCACTGTTGCCACGCTCTCCAACGGTGGAAAACATTCAATTTGATAGGTGCATGACATTCAAGTCTGAATCATATGATTCTAAGTTAGTCATCATCTGCATCTGTTACAGGTTTTGACGGAGAAATTTCATCATCTATTCCAAATTCCAGTCGTTTCATAAGGACCGACATGTTGCTAAAAACTTTTGGCCCGACGAGAAATCTGTCGGTGTCGGACCGTCGGACCGACGTTAATTTCGCACACTGCTCACGCTTGTGTTTTTTTGGGGTTTTTTTGCGATGTGTCTGTCGAAAATCACAAGAAACGAGCATTTTTGAAGCAGATTAAGTACAAGGTATGAATTTTGAGAATGATAAGGAAGATCGACGATTACATGTGAGATGAACTTGCTCATTTTCACAATAAAATCGAACGTGGAAGGTGACAAGGCATAGTCCATATAGCCATTATTTGGTTTCCCGACTTTCTTCTTTTCAGGCATATGTACAGAGAGATGAACTTGCTCATTTTCACAATAAAATCGAACGTGGAAGGTGACAAGGCATAGTCCTTATAGTCAATTGGTTTCCCGACTTTCTTCTTCTCAGGCATGTATGCACACACGTCTACGGGGCGCAGAGGCGCAAAGCGGAATTTTAGAACACAGGTGAGGGCAGACGAAACTTTTACGTCGGTGTGATAAAAGCGATCTTACACGGTGTGATAAAAGCAATCTGAACGCTCGGCGTCGGAAAAATTATGTCCTGAGAGGAATATAGGGGGTTTGGGGACGACACAAAATCAGGCGCAGTTCACATCGTGAAAAACCGCCATGTAGGCCCTCAGCTAGCCTAGATTCTATTCGTCCGCTTGCCTCCCGTACCTCCGACACTCCCGGTCGGAGGTACGGAGGCAAGCGGGCGAATAGAATCTAGGCTAGCCCTCAGCTCATGCAGGCGTACTAATTATTTCTCTACCGCCGACGTATCCGATTCCGGTCTGTACGTTCAGTGAAGACATAGTGAAGTTGTCTCTGACGATAACATAGTAGTCATATTTAAGCCCTTCTTGTGCGTAAAAAGCGCAAGAAAAGCAGTAAAAACATCTTGATAAATCCACAGACAAACTATTAGACAGACTTGTAACGGGTATTGTTTAAGGCGTGAAGCGGTTACGTAACCCATCCATGTTCGCCTGGCCTCAGGTTACTCTCGCCTCTCTTTTCCGAAGAGTGCCGACCATGCATCCTTCGGTAATTTTCGGATTTTCGCCAATTTTTAGCAAAGTTTGTGTTGTTGTTGTCGTGTGGTGCTGAGCGGAATTGACGTGCTGGCGAAAAGGGGAGTGTTTTGAGCTTCAGAAAAGTGAGTTTTACCGTTTTAAAAAATTCCTCTCATATTTTTATGAATATATAATGAGTGTGTTTGAACCAAATTTGATAAGTCTTTTATCGATACTGTCTGGTTCTACTTAATGGTTTATGGTCAGTCATACCGTCTTTTACACGTGCGTCAAGGAAGGACATTTTTATGAAACTGCTGGCGTGTTATATATTGAGTGGCGTGAAGCAGTGTTTCTGGCCTGAGAGCTAAAAAGTAACTATGGTTGCTACGCGACTGGCAGTACGATGCCATCTCGTCGTATTTTTCGTATAATCTAGTGCAATTATCAACCACAAACAAAGCCTCCAAAACGTTTAACACCTTTGAAGCTCATTTTAATATGAAAAGCCAATAGTCTACTGAGACGACCATGGAACAAAAGGCATGCCGCGTTACAAGTCTGTCTATATTTGTCTGTGATATATCTAAACACGCCAATTTGAAATTTGAAAGGTCAGAGGTTACGTACAGCTGAAGTTACTTCAGCCAAGGGTAGAGTAACCGCACAACGGCATATTTTTCTTAAAAACATTAAAAACATGTCTGAACACAAACAAAATTGAAGCCTCGGTCCGGTGCTACGTCGGACCTATTTGGTTCTGGTCAAATTTGCCTTCGTGAATGAATCAGGTCATCGGCTTAAAGTTCAGAGCTCCGAAATTATTCCAGGCAAATCACTGTATCAAACGGGATATATGTAAGAAAGGGAGAGCAACTCCACGCATTTATATCTTGTTTTTTGTTTGTTTGTTTTTTGTGTATATAATTATTTATTTTGTACTTATAAGAGTCCTTCCGTGATATTGTGTTACAATAATTTAAAGAAGTGGTTAGCTGTGTAGAGACAACTTAGTCAAAAGCGTGACGGATTGACGGATTTGTATTATACAACTATCCTCCGATGTGTTTCAAAACTTTGCCAGAGTTCCATCATCAGTCCCGTAAAATTCATCTTGAGTCACTAAACCGTGTGATTGGATATATTTCCATGATTCCCATTGAAGTTCGTTCTTTTTGTCGAGAAACTTGAAAGGGAGTGCAACTCCACATGTCGTCCACATTTTCTTTTTGTTGTTTTGTCTATAGTACTGTATAATTTGTATGCACGTATTATCACAGTCCCTCTGAGAAGTTATGATACGCTAGTAATTTGTGTATAGATTACTGTCATGGCAAGAAAGTGCACTGCAATTCTAATGATGCACTGCAATTCTAATGATACCACTGGACCTGACTGCGCATGAGCAGCTATGGCCATAGATATAGAGACGCCTCTGGATATTTACTCCCAAACAACGAGGGGGTTATTAAAATTAAGGGTTAGAATCATTTTAGGTGATGATGTGATCTCACAGGAATGTGAATATCATACAGGTTTGAGTTTGATTCTTGAATTACAATGTAGACTCACCCTCCTTTTTTGTATGAAGCGACCTAAATTACCCGCACAAACTCTATACTCATTGGCGGGCTTTGTAGTGAATAAACCCCTACATTTTTACACCGCGCATTGAAGCTGATTGCTGCCGATGCTAACTTGAGGGATCGACAGCCTAGTTCGTTCTCAGTTTTTAGAGACACGCACCGTTGATGACTTAGCTGTCAAATCTAACTAGACCGGGATTACGGCTTTCTGTCACGTTACAAATAACTCTCAGTTTTCAGAACACTGAATGCTTATGTGTAATTGATACTCAAACTCGTCACCTCCTTTGCTTAATTTCCACACCTAAATTCCTATTTTGTTGTCATCTACACATGCTCGTAGACGTTTTTCACTATGAATTTTCTGTGGCTTTCTGCTTCGTTCATTCCATCCTTGCATCTAATGAAAGAGATTACACGTCTTTCTGTTGCAAGTTTATGCTCCAGTGACATTCAGTTGATCATAGCGTACCCTAGATTATATTGTATTGAAGATATCAACACGGCTACATTGTCTTCTTCTCTCATGGTCGTCATTTTGTGTGCTCTTCAGCAGGTGCCATTGACCTGGTCAGAGTTTGATTAACTCAAGAAGGCTTAGACTGATAAATCCAAAAAGTCCATCGATGCATGTAAAAATGAATCAATTTAAATCTTGCCTTTAGAATATGGCTCTACAAACTGCTGATAGGAGGTAGTGTCGAACATCTACTAGCAGAACTATGCAATACAATGTATAGTTTTCTGTGCATACATCCCTGATAATTATGCAGCTATGAAAATTGGGGGCCTAGAAAAAATGATCATATAGACGGGGAACTTGACAATTTTTTGGTGATACTGGGGGAGGGATTTGAATAAAAATTTCAATCGCGATTCCTCCAGGCCCCCTCACTGTTATTTATGAACGCAGCCTAAGTGTCATTCCTCGAGGCTGTACAGTTGCGTGAAGTCCCAGACGACATGGACAGCGTTTTAATTTAGTTTTAGCGTAGTTCCTAAATTGTGGATCCATAATAGTTGGACCTGTCTTCCTTTCTCACTTTAACTATTGAAGTGTCACTATGAACACTACTCTCGCTCTGCGACTGAGTACATGCCATGTGATTGCAGCTCAAGTTTCAGTGCATCTCAAATAGGCAAGTGAGTCATATGCTCTCCTTCGTTTTCACTCCTACACATAGTCGAACTGTTCGTTATTTTAATTTACACCCAACAGAAACCAAACTGAGAAATTACACGTATTTTAAACACCACTGAATAAAGAATGTCCGTGGTGGAAGCCACTTGCAAACATTTAAAACATTATATTCAACATCAAATTGAAGAAGGAGCAGTTGAAATCGCTGACTTTGCTTGTCCTTGACAACGTCATCCTTGAACTCATTCGATAGCCACAGCAAGGTGATTGGGTCACGGTCACAGACAAAGCCACAGCGTGGTGATTGGATTACAGAGAAAGCCACAGCGTGGTGATTGGGTCACAGAAAAAGCCACAGCGTGGTGATTGGGTCACAGAAAAAGCCACAGCGTGGTGATTGGGTCACAGAAAAAGCCACAGCGTGGTGATTGGGTCACAGAAAAAGCCACAGCGTGATGATTGGATCATAGAGAAAGCAAATAGGATAAAAAAGACATGAAATAACAGGAGGCAAATGTTTGCAAATGTAAACTTACAGCTTTTCATATTTCGAGGGACCTGATTTATCAAACCCAGGGAAACTGAAAATGAAAAAGAGAAGTTCTTAGTATTAATCTCACATCTTCACAATAGGGAACCATGACTCGAACACAGCTGACTTCACTTTGTTGTATATCAAGATCACATATAATATCCGCCGACACATTATGCCGCGATCAGCTTTGTTGACTGACCCCGAAAATATTAATGGCACTGTGACATTAAATTTCGAGACAAGTCACGACATGCAGAACAAAAGAGTTTGGCATTAAAGTTAATCGTGTTTCGATCTTGTACTCTAAATTAAATCATTCGGATCGCCTGAATTTATGGGAATGAGATTAGGGGCGGCCAGTCACTGTCCAAGTAGACTTTGTTTGTGCCTCTTTTAAAATTACCGTATTCCCTCCTCGTAAAATTCCCGACATCCTCATCCCGTTTGCATGCGATTACCCGAATACAGACGTAGTGCATCGATTTCTTTGTTGATATTTTTGTTCTTTTTGTTATGTTAAAGTAATTTTGAACCGAGTGAATGGTATTTATCATATTAATTAAAGTCTATAAATTTGTCCTATAACGATTCAAGCCCAAGGTTATTTTTAACTATAACGTAATTTAACTTGAATATCACCTGGTGGTCACAAAAAATATGAAATATAGGTATAGATGCCCACGATTCTTGGGTACGGTAAAAGCGAATGGACCATATCTTAGTGCCTTGCTCAGGAGTGCATAGCGCTGATATACCAAAAAAAAGTCTTCACTGACATGGCCGTGGCGTTACTGTAACTGCCACAACGTGATGCAATCTGATGTATACGGTATGGAACAATAGAGTTTTGTATTTCATATAAGCAGTCACGATAATTAAATTTATACTTCAGATATTTTCCAACTCATCGTCATATTGACCTCAAATACATCAAAGATAATTTTCATTTATAATCCCCCATTTACATTTCTAAACTTAGATAATTTGTGAATATGTATCTTGAATGATGATTAGATATCCATAGTACTGCTATCCGTCAACGACAAGTAAAGTTCTAAACAAACTCCAGGTGTACTTTTAACATCTACTGGCACTCGTTGCTTGCTCCTGTTTCTTGTTCCTCAGCCGAAACTTGCAGGGGACCTAACATAACCACTCTAGCGGTATAATTTACGACAAGGCAGGCGTTTTGGAATAACAAAGTCAAGACCTTCATAAGACACATATTGGTGCATTGACTTCAGCTAGAGACTTGAATGTCCCTGTTTCCATATATTAAGATTACCCACTAAAACATAGCTTTTTGACAAGATGGACTTTTCCCGAAATTCAGTGACCATCCTTCCTCAATTATAGTGCGTGAATAATGACTCCCCATCCCTCTGCAGTTTTCAAATTTCCGATAACCCCCCCCCCTTCCACCACCCCCATGCTCATCCCGATTTGGAACAGCACTACCTCGACCTGATTATTGAACGTTCGCTTTGACTATTCATCTTCTGCAACACGTCGATTCGCTACTCGATGATGACGTCACAAACTCCGTGTTGATTACTGAAGCAGCAGTACTCCCCTAGTTCTCGTATTGGGATCGTTGACATCGACTGTCTATGTGATATTTATGGCTCTTTGTTCTCCTTTTAACGTTGTGGACAATCAGTCAATTTGTTCAAAGATAAAATAGATAAAATACCTGTTCTCTTTAACATTGTAAAGTTTAACGCGACGGGAGCAGGGCAGGCTGGCATGCAAAAGCGACCAACACATTGAATACATAGTATAGATCATTACGCAACTTAAACTTTAACCTGTAGGTTGAGGATCGCAGTGTCAAGTTACACGCTTACACAGCAAGAAACTGACATAATGGAGAGCAATGGTGAGAAACACGAGCAAGAATATCCTGTGCATTACTATGAAGAGATTGGGGCTCTCAAAAACCACAAACTTACCACATTTCATATTGGAGCGGCGGGAATTCCGGAATTGCAGAAGGCTGCCGAAATTATGAAGATAGCTTCCCAGAAGAGATTGGTAAGTATTGATCTCTTTGAAAAGCATAGAATACCATGCCTTTCGCGTCGCGATCTCTCTGAACATGTGAAAGAGTCGAATTTCGACTGACTTTTACTTAAACTATCTTCCCCTAAATGAGGCTTTGAAAGGTAGGTGCATTTGAAATGCAGTGTTCGACATTTAAATTTAATTAATTTCATCATGATGCACACGATATTTTTGTCTTCAATGGGAAAACAAATCGTGTTACGTTGTAAGTATCTGATGTGAAATCTATCGCCACGTTGTTTATATTTTACTACTCCAAGAGTAACCTTGACGTTACAACTCTGGAAATGTTGGTCGAAGCGGCATACAGAGCTTAGACGCTGTGATTTTGCTTGTTTTATTAATGTCTTGGTGATTGAAAGAATGATTCACAGTATTTTAAAAAACCTTAGTATTTCTGCGTATGTTGTATTAATTTGTGAAGCATGTCACATGGGATGAAGCACCATTGATCCATGGTCCATAAGCATGCTTTGGAATGTGTCCACAGAAGACTTTGTGGTATCATGTATTCAGATAAGCCGTTTGAGTGTAAAGTAGTTCTGATAGGAGGAGACTTTATGCAAGTTCTACCATTCAAGCAGACGTTGTTTATAGTTGCATTCAAAAGTGGTTTCTCTGGACCATGGATCTGGACCAATGCCGCATTTTGAAGTTGACAATCAATATGCGTAATCGTAGCGTATGATCCGCATCCCTAACTTCAAAGTCACACTTTGAAGAATTAATTTGTCGTGTTTGAAACGGTTGTAAACAGGATTATCAAAACAATGGCGGACCATAAATTCAGTTACCTGCTGAATTTTGCCTCCAAAAATGTGATGATGATCACGCTGACTCTATTTTATCATTAAATTTGATACATAAAGTTTTTCCAAATGTAGTGGATTTGACTGATCATGGTGTGAGTGAAAGTAATACTTATATACTACAGTTGACAGTATTAATTCAACAGTAATGGACGTATTTCCTTCATCATCAATACAATGAATGATCGAATGAAAGGGATTGAATGACTGCCAGTCTCTCATGCAACCTTCTAGTATTTTATAAAACCTTAGTATTTCTGCATTTAGTTTATTGTTCAGGAAAGTAGGGATATGTCACTTAGTAGCAGAACTCTTATTGCTTTGAAACCTGAACACAAAAATTCCATTTTGACGCCAACGCGTTCACATATATATATATATATATATATATATATATATATATATATATATATATATATATATATATATATATATATATATATATATATATATATATATATATATATGAAACACATCAATATGAGCACTTTACCCCTCTGAGAAGATACAAACAAGTTTTGGTACATATATATATATATATATATATATATATATAACTATTTTACCTGTATAAACCAATTTACATTCCCATAACACATTTGTTTCGTAAAGTCAGCAAAGGCTGGCTACACTCATCGGTAGTTGTATCAGACAATCGTCGGGTGGTTGTGTCTGATACAACCACCCGACGAGTATACGAAACAAATTTGTAGTGGGAATGTAAACTGGTTTATACTTGTAAAAATAGTAATTTATCCAGCTCTGCTTCGGTATCGAGCACTCTACTCCACGTGATCTTAAAACCATATGACAAATGTAAAATGAATATTGTCAGAATGATTTGTGATTATCATGGCTTCAACTAATTTGGGAATATTCGATCTCTTGATTGTTCAAATTTATCAAATGTGTTAGGCACATTACAGCTGAAAGTTTCCATATTACAAATTGTCCAAAAAAAAGTAAAGTGGATGAGCCAGCGCTTAAATTTGCTGATGAAACCAACATTCTATTACTATCTAATAATCCCAGATTAGTACCGATCGTGTTGAGACACGATTTCGTGTAACACGTTATAGAACAAAAATGACTATATAATTTTAGTCATGAGTAATATTGAACATTAAATATATCTATGATAGATTTCCTTTCGAAATTTCGCTTTAGGTATTTGCTCTTTATATTTGGTTCAATGCCAAACCACCATAGGAGGAGAAATGCAAATTTGTCACCGAGAGATATTGATATTCTGTGCAGAAGCAAACCCAACCGGATATGATGGATTCCAATAACTGGCCGATAAATGTTTTCGGCACTCAATTTATCATTGGTCTATTAAAATGACAGGTGATCTGATAAGTAAAATGCTCAATTTCTATCTGTCTGTCTGCCTGCCTGCCTGTCTGTCTGTCTATCTGTCTGTCTGTCTCAGTATCTGCGTATCCGTTTGTGTGTCTGCCTCTCACACGGTACTTGTTGGCACCTTTAGTAGAGCGATTCAAGATTTTTTCACACTTGCTTCTGAAAGAATATCTGTCGGATTGCTCGAATATTGGTTTACAAGTCCCTATTGATTTCGGATACTTATTAGACACCTATATTTGGTATTTACATGGGAATTAGAGCAACCACTGTAAGTGACGCTGAACAAGTGACCGGTACGACGAGCTCCTGAAAATTCGGCATTTAGTGTCGTTTTAGTAACATGGTAATCAAATGTATACTGTTCACAGCAATGTTAGTATGTTTGCTATCAGAACTGAGTATTCGTTAGGGATTTGTCTTTGACTGATATTTGGCGCCATATTTGTATGTAACCTCTGCGAAACCTGGTAAGAATATCCCTTTCATAACTCAAGTATCCCTGTCAATCACACACCTGTGTGATATCCCTGTCAATCACACACGTGTGTGATATCCCTGTCAATCACACACGTGTGTAGTAATGTGTAGTAAACAATGACATAGGTACGCTGGATATTTACAAAATCTCCATTAGCAATCTGTTCAGGAAACACAGGTAAACTTTAATAAAGCGGCATATATCCTTCTTTGCTAACAGTGTTGGTAAACCCGAAATATATACGCCATGATCAATAAATGTCAAGTATTCAAGTATTTGTTATACAAAGTAACCTTCCTTGTGTCCTGTTTGTGCTTGACCCTCGATATTATCTCTGTGAAGCATTTCAAAGAAAACAACTCATGTCTGCTAATCCCCTTCATTTTGCAACAAAATTGAGGTTCGTTGACAAGATCTGATCTACCACTTGTAGGGACTCATTTTAAAGCTCTTTGAATAAGAAAAGTTTTTCCTGTCTTAATTTTTCGAAATTCGAAAAGTTTATTTTCACCCATAGGGTGAACACAGGGATGGCGGCCATTTTAAATTTCAAATTTGCTACTCTTGTACGGGGAATCCGGATTTTTGTTCCTGATTTGATTAGAGAATGGTTGAAAGTTTCATTGAGAAAAGCTTGAGTAAAAGTTTAATGCTCTCACATAGCTACCCTAATCGTGAGCTTCAGTGCTTTTAAAGTGTTTAGGCTGCATTTTGAAGAAATATAACATTTGATATGATGTGAGTGTGCTCAGTGGTGCTACCATAGACATGGTAGTAGGTGGGTCTCCCAATGAAGCGGGCTCCAAGTGCTTTAGGTAGGCCAATTGTCTGGAGAGACACAAGCATGTGAAGCTGATGACACGAGACAAAGAATGCGGACTGTTACTGAATTCATCACAGCTGTGCGTGTCACCAGGGGTATAATTTCCAAATTCTTCATCAGTGCTGAAAGCCTGCTAACAGCTGATCCTCGGCAATGATCATGGCTGCCAATGTTCAGTTTTGAGCGGGCAAGCACATCAGTAATTCAGTTGCAGGAGTTAAGTCGGTATGTTTAGTTAGTAGCTATAGAGAGGTACACTTCGGAGATAGTTAGTCTGGGAAATTTGAAGATCTAAAACCATTTCGGACGAATTCGCGATACAGCGACAACTGTTATGCGATGTTCATGACCGTCTGAACCCGAAGGACGAAGGACCCCCCCTTCACCTAAGGGACCGTTCAGTTTTTACAGCCCGGGGGCGGCAAAATATTGTCGCCGGTGTTCAAAAAAATATGGACCCCCTGCATTTTCTTGAAAAAAAGATGACCCCCCCCCCTTTGTAAGTTTGATGACCCCCTCCCCGCTGAAAAATAACAAAAACCCAAATGTCAAATTTACCCGCACGGTCTGGATTTTTATTCGTGTAGCATAGATACCAGTGCACAAACTTATCGGCCACATCCATGCAAACGTCTGTTAATTGGACGACTGTAAGGCGATTTTTAACTTTATTTCCATAGACAATTGTATGAAGTAAACTTTTTTATTGGAGTGGTTCGCCAAAGGCAGCCCTCCGGTTTGGTGGCCAAGGTGGTGAGTGTTTGGAAGTCGAAATCAAAGCTTAAAGCGGCAACAACTTCACTTTATAAATCGACCCTTGGCTGCCCTCAACGTTTCCCGGGGATTTACTCGTACCGAATATCAAACTGTTCTTGAAGCCTTATTGTAACTTTGAATTCGTTAATGGTGGTTTGAACAAGAAAAAGAGTTTAACAAATAAATTTTTTAAAACAATAATGTACCTCCACAAAGTGGACGGATTCAAATTTTGCAAAGTTTACTTGAGTCAATTGTGGGACTGGGGGCTTTGGTATTACTATTACATGTTATGTATTTTATAATTTTCTGCAATGGCATTTGGTGGAATCCGATGTAGAAACTATCTAGGGCCAACAACGATAGGTAGTCAGCTTAGCAGTACATTATCATTTGGCGGGATGACGTCACACAGCTCACTCGTTTTGGCCAGGCTATGATATAATGCTGTTTATTGCATTCAATCAAACCATTCCATGAACCATCACACAATGGAATTCTGGGTGTTTATAAAAAGACCAAAGATTTACGTGCAATATGTTTTTTCCCAGACATACGAAAGTACAAGCTGTGCAAATCTGATGCAGTATGGTTTCACCATGGGAGATTCCGACTTCTTGAAAAGTATGGCTGAGTTCCTCACCGTCGAATATGGAGACGATGTAGACAGGTTTGTCCAATAATCTCTTGACTTATCCTCTTTTGTATTGAAAATCAAATCCTCTGTTGCTATATCGAGATTACGAGTTTATGGTGAAATATCCAGATACAAATTTGATATGCCCGTTTCTAAGATTTATATTTTCCATTTTAAAGTATTCTATTCTTGTACATCACTGACGATAGCTGGTGTATTCTGAGTTTTTAATTGCAAGTTCAGTGCACTTAGCTAGTGACAGCATCGCAGGTTCACACACTACCAGGATTTAAAGGTATACTGTCACCTGTGCCAATTTTGCAACAGTTACTATGGAAAGAGAAAATCTAACCAATCACAGATTTTAAGCAGGTGGCCGCTTTTTAAAAACAGAGCCCTCACATGGGCATTTTGAATTCTAAGGAACGCCCCTTTGACTATATATGGGCATATTTATATTACAGGTGACTGTATACCTTTAACACGCCTCCTTTTCCTTTTACACTCGCACAGTGATGACTTGTTGGTGACGGCTGGAGCATCACAAGGTCTCAGTACAATTGGTAGTCTATTATTCCACAAAGGAGATTTTGTTTTCATCGAAAGTGCTACATTCTTCTCTGCCATTAACATATTTAGAGATGACCTTGGCATGAAACTGGTTAACGGTAAGTCACCTTTCAATATCCCCACCGTGACTGTGTAAAAATATCAATTTGATATAAATTTATTATATTATTGTTATGGTAACCGTTCTACTGTATGATGTATATACTGTGCCATATTACTGTGATAAACATGTGATCACTTAATTCAGTATATTATGTCTGATCGCTGTAGTTCCTATGGATGAAGATGGCATGGATATGGATGCACTGGACGAATTGCTAACTTTATATCGTCCTCGTTCAAGCCATGAAATTTCTGATAAACAGCCTTTCTGGGCAGCGGTATATCTTGTCCCCTGCTTTCAAAATCCGACAGGAACTGTTCTTGGAGCGGGTAAGATATTTTCAGTATTTTCAGTGTCCGCAATTCCTACCTTGGTGATAGATGTATTGTAACTGAATTTCACATTGTTAACCCAGGAACCCATTTCTTGAAAGATTCGTTTCCTGCTTGTAATCTACAGTAACGATAGGACGATTTATAGATTCGGTTTAAATATAATCAGAAAATCCACATGGCAGATGTGACTATACTTCTGATCTTCTAATGTTACATAATTTACGGTATCTTCATTTCGTCATGATCAACACTTTCTGTTGATACAAAAACTTCGTGACATCAAAATGACAATGTTGCATATATGTAACAATATCATATCGAATCAAATTTGCTCATGCACGCAACACACAATTCACTGCCCGTCATTAAGTACTTGTTAGCCTGTATTTACACTTTTGAAATGCACACCAAATTCAAGCTTTTATTATGGCTATTTAACGAAGTGTTCAATAGTGTTCAAAATGCATTGAGGCAGTATGCCCCTCGAAAGTGAAAATCTTAGTAGAGAAAACTTCCAACCATTCTTTAACAAAATCGAAAATGAAAACTAGGTGTCACTGTGCAAAATGTAGTACCGGAGAAAAAAATTACCTTAAATGTACCGAAATATGAAAGTCAACTTGAAATGGCTGCCATCCGTTCGTTAATTCCATGGGAAAATAATTTTTCGATTTTCACAAAAATAAGACGGTGAAAACTTTATTTCTTCCAAGAGCTTCAAAATGAGCCCATGTAAGTGGTAAATCAGAAAAAAAGTATTGTGAAAATTTTTAGAGTTGGAATACCTGTCCCATAGGCACATTCTACCTAAAATATATCTTTGTCACAGAACGGTGCAAGCATTTGATCAGAGTGGCTCGTAAACATGGCGTCTTGATCATCAGCGATGACGTCTATGGTCTTCTGTCTTATACTGTTTCCAAAAATGACGTCAACAGAAGTCGCGAGTTTATCTGTCCGAAACGACTCTTCGCATACGACGATAAAAGCGATCCCGATTACAGAGGGAATGTCGCCTCTGTGAATTCTTTCTCAAAGATTTTTGCTCCTGGTGTTCGCTTAGGATGGTACGAACTACCAAAACGTGTGCACAACATTGTCAGAGACAGGTAAGGTCTTTAAAGATAATTCATTTAAAAGATGTACGATTGACAAGTAAAGAAAATTTTACATAGCCAATGTATATATTCTTTTATTCAATACTGATGACTATTTGACGGATAGAGCTGGTAATGTATTACACTTTCTGAAAAGATAGGTTTTTTATTATATTGTCTGGCTCTGTTTTCAAAATGTGTATTTTATTAATTGGAGTTCGTTGTTAGTGATCACACAATTATAACAGTTAATATATTCTGAATTACTTTACCTGATGAAGGTAAGTGAGTAAACAAGAAGTGTGATGAGAACTAGTGCTACCCTCTAACTTTTTGAGATGGACCTCACAGAAATACAGCTCACAGTTCCCACTGTGTATAACAAATTTCAGTCCTCAAACATATAAACGGGTAATTAAGGCGGAAGCATTGTTTATTTCCTTCCAACGTAGAGTTCTATAAAGTTTTCTGTACAGATGACGTTTTGATTCTATGACGTTTAAAGAGAATTATAATATTACAATGAACTTGTCTTGCATTTCTTATTTTAAACCAATGGATTTTCCTGATAATGCATTGCTGACTGGTAGAGGAGGGACATCAAATAAAAGTGTCGAGTTTATATGTTGTCATTGTCAACAATGTTATCAGTTCTGATTTTTATCGACAGCGGTTTGTGTCAGAGCAGTGCCGGTTTCAATACCTTTACTTCCGGTATAATGGCTACAGCAATAAATCTTGGACTTGTTGCCGAAAACTTGAGAGATCTTCGTCGTCTCTACAAGGTATGTTTTTTTTCTATTTCGACAAGTTGTGTTGGCAACGGTAAAGAAGAGTACAGTGCTTGTCAGAAGGAAGTAACAGTATTTCTTAATTATCATTTATCATTGATGGTATTTTAATCCATTTACAACGATGCTTTCCTCGCTTGTCTTTTTCCAGAGCAAATTCGTACTTTCGGTACTTGTTGTACTCAACTTGTGGCCAATACAGAGCAAATGATAGTTCCCTATTATCAGTAATCATCATCATCATTATCATCATCATCATCATCATCAGTGCTCGAAATTAACTTTTTTCCCTGGTAGTCCAATTGGGCTACCATTTTCTGAAGTTGAGTAGCCCAATGGCAAGGGCTGGTAGCCCATGCATATTTTAGTTCAGAGATATCTTATTTTGTTAACCAGACAAGAAAAGCTATTTTTCAAGATTCTGCCCATGAAGTGAATTTTCTAGTCAGTTGATATGAATATTGCACACCTTTAATACCAAAAGAAAGCAGGTATAATGGACGATAGTGATACTCGAAAGTTTGGTGACCTATTGCCAACCCGTTCCACAGGCCAACTGGAAATGAATAGTCTAAAATATGATATTATTTTCATAATCATGAAAAATAATAAATCATAGTTATGAAATATTGATATCACATAACCAAGTATTTCAACATGATTGAGCTTCCTTTCTGCAGAGCAGCACTCGATAAGATCGCTGTATGTGCATGAATTATTTATGGACATGGGCCGGGGCGTCCAATATACTAGGAGGCATAATTTCCGTGTAATTGTGATTGATACATTATGATCAAAATGCAACGAAAAATAATCGCAATCATACCCATCCATAATCCGATAGCACTAGGTCGAAATTCGTAATACAATTGTTGTTAACATAGACACGAAATAGCACAGAACAGACAGTAAATCACCGCTACACGCAACAAAGTCAAATTTATGAAAAAAAGATATATGGACCTCTAAAAATGCGTTTCCATTGGCCATCATTTCCTGTGCCTGTCATTCAAGTACGTCACTTCAGATATTGAAACTTTGTTGAAAAGTTCCATCGCACGGTCTCTTCGTATTACAAAGTCACAGTCTGACATTTGTGTCCACCAGGGTTCGTGCACTTAGTTCGTCCAAAAGTGACGCACCGGACATGGCACACCAAGTACTGACTAACTGAATTTCAGATCCCAGGCTTTGGTAGTCAGAGTTGGCTACCATTTCATCGATTTTCGTAGCCCCAGGGAAAAGTTGGTAGTCTGTGGACACGGGGCTACCGCTAATTTCGAGCCCTGATCATCATCATCATCATCATCATCATCATCATCATCATCTCTCTTAACCACTGTCTTCTGCATCATCCACAAATATTACTTTGGAATTTCCAAAGCACAACGTAAAACTCCACCAAAATCCCGAAACACTACCAACAACAATAACAAATAGACTCGCATACACAGTATACAACACAAATATATAAACAACTCACACATATACAGTAGTTTGAGTGATACCAATTCTTAACTACTCCCGGACATAGTTTGTGGTAACTGGTTCTATAACGTGTCTCGCTTTCATTGCTTATGAAACGCTTTTCTACATGAACTTAATTGAAAAAGATATGTTAATTTGGGTTTTAAGCAAATGTAATGATATAAAAGCCCCCACTCAATTATAAGATTTATCTAATATAAATATTATTTACTTGATAAAATATTCAATGGAAAACAAAAGAATGACAAACTGTTAATGGGCTGTTGACACATTCGCTAATGCGAGAACCAGGGATTGAGAAGGGCGCCTTTAAGATGGGTTATTCATGATTCGCACATGGGGTGACCAATGCATGAATTCACGCAGGGACTGTACAAGATGGTTGGTACCAAAATAATTAGGGATGCTTTCGAAGGGAAACGTTTATAGCAGCTTCTTTTGATGAAACGCCATGTACATTTGAATTTGAAATTGTGACTCACTTCAATATATGAAATGTTTTGCAATGTAGTAAATGAAATGAAAAGTGACCCATGCGGGACTCAAACCCACATCCCACCGAATACATTTCGGATGTCCCACCGGATCTGTTTGTAGACCATCCGGAACGAATTCGGAGGATGTGGGTTCGAGTCCTGCATGGTCAGTTTTCATCCCATTTACTACATTACAAAAAAAGCTTCTTTTGTCATGTGTTTGTCCTTGTTTGGTATCAGGTAAAGTTGTTTTCCTGACCTTACAGCGCGTCATCACTTTACAAATGGGATAAAACGAAATCACGTTTTGGAGCTTGTCCCTCTCTCTGACATTACGTTGCATCATTACTTTACAGTTGGGATAATAGGAAACTACGGTTTGAGAGCCTGTCCTTCTGTTTGCCTTTGTCTGTCTGTCTGTCTGTCTGTCTGCCTTCTCTCTCCCCTCAACACACACACACACACACACACACACACACCACACACACACACTCTCTCTCTCTCTCTCTCTCTCTCTCTCTCTCTCTCTCTCTCTCTCTCTCTCTCTCTCTCTCTCTCTCTCTCTCTCTCTCGTTTAACGATTGTGCAACTTCGCCATATGGTCGAGTATCTCTGTTGCGGATAAAAGACCACGAGGAATATGTGTGTGGCAAGAACGTCATTGTGTAGCAGGCGGGACGTACAGACGATATATACCTGTATGAAACTAGAAGAGAGTGTATGTGATTGAACGTGCAATTGTGATTTGCTTCTTTGTTATTTGCTTTTGAAGTCCTTTGTATTTCATTACCATGTTTAATGATTCACTGCCCTTTGTTATTTCAATCCATGTTCGGTGATGTGCTTTCCTTGTACACCTTTTGCTCAGCAGCGAGAAAAACCACTTTTAATTATTAGTTGAGTAGATTGCTCGATTTGTGGCTGGAGAAAACCAGTATTGATGACTGGGACCAAAAACATTTAAGTTCATAAACATCGTGATAATTTAGCTATACAGAGAACAGAGTTGCGTTAAGAATTATAGACATGTGAAACTCAATTGTCAAATGTAATACATGAAGAAATCATAGAGCTTGCCTGGAAGTAATTAAGAAAATATTAATTGAATTATTTTCATTATTTTAATCGAATAAGATGACAACATTAGAATTTTTTTTGGGAAATCACCATAACTTTTATCATTTCTGGGCTCCAAGTCTTACTACCAAAATAACTCGTACCTATAAAGCCACAAAGCATAACCCCTCCAATGTCTATGGATTGTAACTCTAACGCCACAAAGCATAAATTCCCATCTACTGTACGTGTATGGATCATACCTATAACCTGTCTAACGCCACAAAACATAAACCACCTCTACTGTTTATGGATTACACCTATAACGTCACAAAACATAAACCACCTCTACTGTTTATGGATTACACCTATAACGCCACAAAGCTTGAGCCCCTTCCCCTTTTATCCTCTATGGGTTGTAATGTAAACGCCATGGTTCGGATGTAGATACCCTGCTAAATAAGCGTTATCTCGCCACTTACTGTACAAAAACTAACTTGTTGTTCGTTCGCCTTCAGAAACGTATGCAATCCCTTATCGATACCCTACAGAGAGAACTGCCCCCGGAAGTGTTATTTACAAGGCCAAAGGTCAGTGAAAAGATGATATCTTAATAAGCGAACCATATGTGCACAATACCTCAACTCAACATAACGGTAAATCATAAAATGTTAATGCTTGTGAAGCATGAGTTGTCTGATATTTAATTTGGTTTTGTGTTTAATATAAGCAGTTATATATTGTTGGGATGGTATTTGATATATGTCGAAATGTATATCTTTACATGTCGAAATTTACTTCTCAAGTGACCTAATTTACTGTTTGAGGCTTCAAAAGAAACAAATCGAACAATCTGAAGTAATCAAACAAGGTGTACATAACTTCTATAAGCAAAATCATTATTTTCACACCAATTCAATGTATTGTTTCACAGTTTTAAATTGTCACAAAATGGTTCCCACCTCGCTAAAGTTATTCTTCCTCACTTCCTCGTTTGTACATTGCTTCATTTCAATGACATGGTAGATTATATTATTGGACTTTGTCAACCAGAAATGTTAGTTTCCGCATCTTACAATGGTCTAATGCGATAATTCCTGAAACCAACAAATATGCTAATACGACGGATGATGATAAGAAAACATGTCCAATGCTTTGTGCTTTGTTTATTGTACCGCGTAATTTTAGATGACTATTATATGTTGCTAGGGTGGATATCATTTATGGATCGTTCTACCGGAAAAGTGCTCTTCGATGGAACTGCTGAAAATATGCGAAGAGAAATTTAGCTTAGCTTTTCAACTCGGATCAATGTAAGTAAGGTCTTAGGAAACGATGTAAATGAGATATCAGATGATGACGATGACAGAACAGGTATAAGAAGACTACGGTCAAATGACGTAATTTGGATTTCAAGTTTTCGGTTTGTCACATGTTTCAGACTTTTATAGGTGTAAATAGTCGTAGCAATATCCAGAGATAAGACTTTGCTAGTAGAGGGAAGTGACCTAATGTTTATCAAATTACGTTTCGGCAATGCAAATTGAATCAACGTGAACATATCAGCAGATGGAAACGTATCGTCAAAATGATTCAGCGAACATATCCTGTAAACGGTCATTATTCTGTAATAGCATTAATAACGCCAACCTGAGTGGCTTCCATCACTTAAATTCAAAGGCGATGCAATGAAACAAAGCGACTGTTTTACAACATCTGAAGTTTTCCTGTCTGTGTGTGATTCTTAAACGAGCATTTTGAATCTAGTTTCTTTTATAACTCATAGTAATTACAAAATGAACGACCTGATGAAAAGTGTTATCCGATCCATAATTCTGCACATTCTTTTTTCAACAGCTTTTCACCAGATGAACAATGCAAAAACTGCCTCCGTCTGTCAATTTCTTTCGTAGAAGAAGCAGAAATCGTGGACGGCGCAAGAAGACTGTCAAAGGCTATTAAGTCATTCCTCGATAGCCCTACAGAAGAGTAGCTTTTACGCTCCACAATTGTTGTCATACAACGAACCTAATTTAATTTATTCGGCCATAACAGATATATGCTATCTATTATTCGACACGCTCGACTTCTCTTATGAATTTCTATATTCCAGAATGTAATTTAAATGTTGAAAAGAAATGTTTACTCCCTGCATGTTATGATTAATGTCCGATATTTGTATAGGTTTGTTTTCTTCTTTCTTGCTTTGGTAATGGATTTTTGCTCGTCATCTGAAGGTTAGCGGAAGTTGAAAGCAAAAACTGAATGGAAGGTAAAAATAGATATTACACTTTACATCTTATTCGATAAATAGGCCTGCGAAGTGAAAACAGGTAAAATTTTATACGTTATGTACTATGAACGTGGAAGGCAAGGTGAGACATGATGAGTTAGACCAGATATAGTGTTTAAGGAAAAGACAAATCTAGAATAAATCAAAGTTCTGTTTTTCAGACATTCCATGCAAATTAGTGCTCAGGGGATCCGTTAATTACCAATTTTTGAGACAATAACGCGGCTTTAAATTGTAGTAGTCTTAGATGTTGGTGATGGGCTCTTCGTTGTATGTTGACAGTTCAAGTAATGATCATGAGGACGCTGTAATAGAAACTAAGTGACCTCTGCCTGCCCACAACTTTCCAAAATATGGCGATTTTCCAAAATTGTTTTTAAAACAGTCAAATGGCAGGGTATACGTAATGTGTTTCCTTCAAGGGTGTCTTTATAAATTAGTAGTAGTAGTATTAGTAGTAGTAGTTTTCAAACATCTTTATTTCACACAGGTCCCTACATACTAAAACTGTAAAAGAAAAAAATTTACATTGCCGGGAACCAAAGGAAATATAAGATAAACACAAATAAAAGAAAATCACTACAAAGTGATGGTCGGCATTGAACAGAAAACGTCATAAATGATGAAATCAAATATCAACAAGAAAGACATCTTAAACCCATCACTTAATATTTCAAACAGGTGACACAACCTACCGATGGACAAAAACAGGAAGGTTTCTTATATGTGAAAATTAAGTTGACCTTCATGAGTGTCACAGAGAATACCATCGAAAGCCTTCTACTCAAACTTTTCTTGATGAAACTTTAAACCATTCCCTTTCGAAATCAAGAATGAAAATCAGAGAGCACAGTAAAATTTAGAAATAATGAAACAAACTACCCAATATGTATCGACACTGGACATTCAAAATTATGGCATCGCTGTGTAAACGCTATGCGGAGAGGGAGATAAAATTTTTATTTTGATTCAAATATAAAAAAATTCATTTTTTTCCAAATATAAGTCTATGAAAACTTTATTCTCTCTATGAGATTCAAAATGAGCCGCGACAAAAGATAGAACAAAAGTATCTTGTTCAGGGTCAAGAGGCTGAACATCTGTCCCCAGGGTTACGTTTTTACATAACAACATCAGGCAGAAGTTGATCAGGTATCGACAAACGAGTCAATGAAGAACATTTGCGAACACAGGACAGACCCTAGATCAATTAAGAACAATAAGGACACTATAGAAACGTAAATGTTTGTAACAAATGTAGTGGCAGTGATGAGTTTTTTGTTCTCTAATGCTTCCATGATATATGTAGATTTTGTCAGTAGTTTTCTGACATTTCATTCTGCAAAAGTTTTATTTCCCAGTTTTACCTGTTAGAGGATCTTTAAATATTTAAGTTATTTATATCTTAAGAACTTAGTACAATTCAAAAGACGCTGGTTTTTATCGGTATAAAAGAATGTGAGTTGTTCGTTTCTATGAGACAAGGTGCACTATTGATTTTCTTTAAGTAGTAAATTGTTATCTTGGCAAATGTTATGTTACTTTTTGAACATCATTGTAAAGATTAAAATAACAATTGTTTATTGAAAGCTTTGTTTCTATTGCGGCTCTGTAAAGAAACCGAAATATTGTATCATATGTTCTGAGTCTGAAATGTCCCTGCTCATCCATTGTCTTGAGGATATCCACTTATAATCATTATTTTCACCGTGTCTGAATCTTTTGGAGAGAGCTTTGGTAGCAGTCGCTGCTGTCTCTTGCTTGCTTCACACTCACTGGCAGGCTCTTGGCCTGGCCCAAGATTGTTATAAGTTATGAAAAAGTTTCGCCCAGGCCTGTTCACTGCAGGTTTGAGTGTCTCGCCCCTCAGTAACTTATCGACCCTAGAACTCCATACAGTCAAAATTGCCTGCATTGATAACAGGAGAATATTCATTCTTTTGTCTCTATTTACGCATGTTTCATACTCTATATCACGGTCCTCCGTATAGAGAGAATATACATGTTTCATACTCTATATCACGGTCCTCCGTATAGAGAGAATATACATGTGTTTAGACGAACGAATATTGGTTTTCAGCCAGGCTTACACGGGGCGGGTGTTATTTGAGTCTCAGAGTTATTCTTTAAGGAAACGGCAAAATCGGTCTGATATCCAACACCGATATTTTGGATGAATAAGTAGGTATTTTTGTGACTTAAGGAAATCAAACGCTCTGATCGGCACACCACCATCACTCTGGGGAAATGTTAGGGATACTACAATAGAGCTAGAAAGTGACACTTTTTCGCAATTGGTGATAATCTTTCAAGTGTTATTCTCAACGCTGTCTGTGAGAAGACGTTTGTTCTCACAAACTAATTGTGAGAGATCAATGGTGAGAATCAATAGTCTAGTCGGAAGGTAGGGTTCCCATGCCCCCATGGATGTATTTTTTTTAACCTACATTTTTGTAATCCTTAGGGTCTATATTTAATGAATTTTGATGTTCTCAAAATCAAATCGTGTCCCATGGGGTTCATTTGGCGCCATCTTTGCCGCCATCTTGGCCGCCATCTTGAATTTCAACAATGGGGGAGGGGTCACGTATCTACCGCTCGACGGAAACAGAAACAATAAAATACTATAAACGTTACATTTTTAGAAAGCCAAGATCATTGCCTTTTCATTGATATATAACTTAATAGGGATTAGTTAATATTCGAACGTCGATTAGACTTTATAACGGCCATTGGCCGTAAATCGTAAAATTTGCTAAATTTCACACCCAATAATTAAGTTCCCGTTCCTCCAAACAATTTTTCATAAGGTATTTATATATTTTTTGGAAGAACTCAGTGCAATAAACAAGAAAAACAAGATTAAAAGTATGTGTCTTGAGATTTAGTGGGTGCATGAGCTTGTTTTCTTATTACGCGGTATGCCACATATCCGTGTGTAACATAAGGGGTAGGGGTAATGTTTCCCTTTCTGTTTCGAATCATGAATGATGAAACCATAAAAATGTTACATTTTTTGAAAGTGCTGCATCAGACCTTTCTAGAAATATATAGATTTATGGGGAAAAGTTGCATATTGAAAAGTTACAAAGCTTAAACCTTTCGGTTTGTGTCGATTTTAAGTGATTTTTAAGAACGAAATTACAACATATGGGGTAGGGGTAATGTTTCCCTTTCTGCCTCGAACCATGAATTACGAAACCATATGAATGTTACACTGTTGGAAAGCTCTGAAATTGGCCTTTCCAAACATGTATAGTTTTATTGGGAAAAGTCCATATTTTAAAGGTACAAAGCTTATGCCTTTCAGTTTGTGTCAATTTTAAGTGATTTTTTAAGGACGAAATTACAACATATGGGGTAGGGGTAATGTTTCCCTTTCTGCCTCGAATTATGAATTATGAAACCATATAAATGTTATACTGTTGGAAAGCTCTGAAATGGGCCTTTCCAAACATGTATAGTTTTATTGGGAAAAGTCCATATTTTAAAGTTACAAAGCTTAAACCTTTCAGTTTGTGTCAATTTTAAGTCATTTTTAAGAACGAAATTACAACATATGGGGTAGGGGTAATGTTTCCCTTTCTGCCTCGAATTATGAATTATGAAACCATATAAATGTTATACTGTTGGAAAGCTCTGAAATGGGCCTTTCCAAACATGTATAGTTTTATTGGGAAAAGTCCATATTTTAAAGTTACAAAGCTTATGCCTTTCATTTTGTGTCAATTTTAAGTGATTTTTAAACAAAATTATAATATAAGGGGTAGGGGTAATGTTTCCCGTTCTGCCTTGAACCATGAATTATGAAACCATATAAATGTTATACTGTTTGAAAGCTCTGAAATGGGCCTTTCCAAACATGTATAGTTTCATCGGGGAAAATTGCATATTTGAAAGTTACAAAGCTTAAGCCGTTCAGTTTGTGTCAATTTTAAGTGATTTTTTGAACAATATGCACAAAACAGTTAGTCCGTTGGCCAGGTATCGAAATCATCCCCTCTAAGGCATTTTACCCACTATGATTTTCTGTTAGCTAGTATTCTCAGCTGTCATAATCTGCTTATTTTCCATTTAACTGATGGTGTGTGAGAGTGTAACGACTTGTTTGTGAAGGGCTGTCACGCCCTCAGTAGTAAAATAGGAATGGGTTAGGGGTAACATATTTACCGCTAGTCGGAAACAAAAACAAAAAAGTACCATAAACAATACATTCTTGGAAAGCCCAGATGATCGCCTTACCATTGGTATACAACTAAATGGGGATAAATCGATATTCAAACATCGATTAGATTTATATCGGACATGAAATGTAAATTGTAAAATTTGCTTAATTTCAAACCCAATAATTAAGTTCATGTTCCTCCAAACAATTTTACAAGGTATTTATATATCATTTGAAAGAACTTAATGCAATAGAGAAGTAAAAAACATTAAAAGAGTGTATCTTCTTGAGACTTATGGGGTGCGTTTCCTAATATATTGTATGCCGTACATCCCTCTATAATATACATTTAAGGGATAGGGGTATGGGTAATGTTTCCTCTCCTACCAAACGCAGCGAATAAGGAAGCCACATAAATATCATATCTCTGAAACACTAACGCAGTTGTTTTTCCAACAAGATATGGCTTGATGGGGTAAACTCAAAAATTATGCAGTGACAATGCCTAAACTCAAAAGTTTGTGCTACTTTACTGACATTTACTTGTTAAAAGGAACATAGAAAAATACTCTATAGGCATTAAATAGCACTAAAAAGCTAAAATGGTGGTTGATAAAAGACATTTTACTCATTTCAATAACTCAAATTAGGGAAAGAAAGTTAACAGCTATAATATGTCAAAAATTATATATTCCAAACCCACAAACACTAAATTGGAGTGTCATAGTCGTCATGCAAAGTTGATATGACAGCAGCAACAATCAATCCCTTTTCTTTAATTGTATCGCGAGAGATATATAAGCAATAAAGCACCACTTTGAAAGGATACCACACGGTTTCGACCGGTAAACAACATATACGCACGAACTTCAGTCGTGTGTATAAGGAGTGAAATGGTCAAAACCGAGCTCTAGTGGTGTACCCAACTTATAGGGTTGTTTATCGCGATATTATATCAGTATATTGAAACTTATGTGATGAAAATACAAACAATGTGAAACAAACCCACTTTGGAGATAGGAATGACAAACTTTACAGTATATCGTAAATACATGCACAGTCACGTGACCGTCTGGGCAGATCAGAGCTCACTATTAATAGTGTTACTTTTAATACCACACGGGAACACGAGAGAATCTTTTATCGCTGAAAACCAATCACCATTAATCCACAATATAGCTTCTCCATAATAAGATAAGATGGATCGACAACACTTTACCTTCCTTACCAGAAAACAAGAGATCATAACCAATTTTTCGAAATTATTTTACAACGCAGAACACTATATACTCCCAATGAGGATTACATTTTCGACTGGGTACTAAAATTCAATAGCAAAATAATTCTGGAACTAAAACCCGAAAAGCCAAATGTCACAGAACGCATTCAAATTACGCAACTAAATAGTAAACAGAAGGCGAACAAAGACTCTCTACACCAAGCAATAAGAAGGCAAGACAAACCTCAGAAAAGGCTTATATTCCCATTGACACCTCAATGTTTAAAATGCCTTGTGAGTGAATCTATCATTAATTTCTTATCATGGATGACATTTAACCAATGTTAGACCCTGACATCTTTGAAGCAAAGACCCTACAAACGGACGTTTTAGGGTCAATGCTTGAAGATACCATTCCCACCAGCATGATCGAATCAGAGAGACTAGATGGATCTAACTTTCGAGCTAGATCAGCCACCAGCAGCTGAGAAAAAAATAAGTCAACATAATCATCAGAGTCAAGCGAGGTAGACAACGGCTTCACACATTATACTCCACAGAGAGGACATTCTTACACAATTCACAAAAAGCGTTCAAAACTTCGTTAAAGGCATTGTTCGCGATCCCAGGGACGGGCATGGCTGGTGGTGTGGCAAATGCAAAATGTTAGTCATGCTGAATCAAGGTGTAATCAAGTAATAGCTTATTCATAGATTGGGAAAATCCTAATCCTGATAGTAATGATGAAATATAAACTTTGTGAAAAGTTGAGAAAATTGGCCACTTCTTTGATTTGTATGTTTTACATTCCATGTTGTACTAGCCTGTACTATACATGAACAGTCAATACATCCGGCAAGTATTCTGTGCTGTTCTTTTATAGTTAGGTCCCCGCAATCCGAGATAAGTCTTTCTATATTGTCAACCATTCTCTTCGATTACTGTAATCTACTCCAATAAATTCCCATTTAACTCATTTGTATGATTACAGGGAAGCCTAAGCCTATCTCTTACAATCTAAGATTGAGATATTGACAACAATATGTATGCAATTTTCATATTTTTCATAGGCCTAAATAACACAGAGAAGAAAGTCATACTCAATGTTTTGTCCAATTGAAAGTCAAATTTTCACCGAAACAAGTAGAGGTGGCCATCTGTAAGCCAAACGAGAATTAATATTAGCAAAGATGGATATTAATTGAGTCTTTCCATTTCCGATCCCAGTTACTCATACAACGGGGTATAAGCGAAAGCCAAGAGTATCGAATGTGTTGAAACCTAAGTGGCCCCTATTCAGTACCACGTAGCCTACAGGTACACCTTAAAGAATACTTACCAGGCCAAAATACCGAGTGTTGAATTCCTTCAAAAGTGGCAACACCTGGAAAGACACTGCGGCAACCAATTTGTCACCCTGATCTCTAACTATTTACCTCTACACCCAATAAAGCACCGGGACTCAAGACAGTTGTACATCACAAACTTAAGAGAGCGATCGAAGACACTCGCTACACAGAACGCAGGATGGAAGGCTGCAAAGACGATTCTTCAAATAGGCAGAAAAAGAGGCTAAAAACAACACAAACATTCACAGCAACGACGACAGGTCGGGTTTTCTTCCTATACTACGGTACAAAACCAAACCAAAGGGTCTTTCAAAGGCCACCGCACTTCCCTTAAAGCCCGGCTCGAAATGGACTGGGATCATGATTAGTGCCAAGTTTGGTGGGCGTTTTGGGGCATGGCTCTGCATAATGAGTCAGTTGGTAACGGTTGCGATCGTTCGCATTATCTGCGGATCTGTTTGCTCTCAGATCACGCTCAGGCTCGGACTAATATAGATACGTACAGCCTTCGTTTCAAGGTTCGTTTCAGTCATGCCATGGCAAATACTCGAAATAAAAAAGAAAGGAAAACTATCAACTTAATCAAACAAGAGTTTGCTTGAATGAATTTACCGAAGTTTCAGGCCATATCAACGTTCGTTATGTGAATGATTCAGCCATGTACATACGGAATATTGGCGCCATCTAAAGTCGAATAATTATATCAAAAAAGTAAAAAGCTTACATCTGGGCTTTCTAAGAATGTATTGTTTATGGTACTTTTTTGCTTTTGTTTCCGACTAGCGGTAAATATGTTACCCTTAACCCATTTCTATTTTACTACCGAGGGCGTGACAGCCCTTCACAAACAAGTCGTTACACTCTCACACACCATCAGTTAAATGGAAAATAAGCAGATTATAACAGCTGAGAATACTAGCTAACAGAAAATCATAGTGGGTAAAATGCCTTAGAGGGGATGATTTCGATACCTGGCCAACGGACTAACTGTTTTGTGCATATTGTTCAAAAAATCACTTAAAATTGACACAAACTGAAAGGCATAAGCTTTGTACCTTTAAAATATGGACTTTTCCCAATAAAACTATACATGTTTGGAAAGGCCCATTTCAGAGCTTTTAAACAGTATAACATTTATGTGGTTTCATAATTCATGGTTCGAGGCAGAAAGGGAAACATTACCCCTACCCCATATGTTGTAATTTCGTCCTTAAAAAATCACTTAAAATTGACACAAACTGAAAGGCATAAGCTTTGTACCTTTAAAATATGGACTTTTCCCAATAAAACTATACATGTTTGGAAAGGGCCATTTCAGAGCTTTTAAACAGTATAACATTTATGTGGTTTCATAATTCATGGTTCGAGGCAGAAAGGGAAACATTACCCCTACCCCATATGTTGTAATTTCGTCCTTAAAAATCACTTAAAATTGACACAAACTGAAAGGCATAAGCTTTGTACCTTTAAAATATGGACTTTTCCCAATAAAACTATACATGTTTGGAAAGGCCAATTTCAGAGCTTTCCAACAGTGTAACATTCATATGGTTTCGTAATTCATGGTTCGAGGCAGAAAGGGAAACATTACCCCTACCCCATATGTTGTAATTTCGTTCTTAAAAAATCACTTAAAATCGACACAAACCGAAAGGTTTAAGCTTTGTAACTTTTCAATATGCAACTTTTCCCCATAAATCTATATATTTCTAGAAAGGTCTGATGCAGCACTTTCAAAAAATGTAACATTTTTATGGTTTCATCATTCATGATTCGAAACAGAAAGGGAAACATTACCCTTCCCCTTATGTTACACACGGATATGTGGCATACCGCGTAATAAGAAAACAAGCTCATGCACCCACTAAATCTCAAGACACATACTTTTAATCTTGTTTTTCTTGTTTATTGCACTGAGTTCTTCCAAAAAATATATAAATACCTTATGAAAAATTGTTTGGAGGAACGGGAACTTAATTATTGGGTGTGAAATTTAGCAAATTTTACGATTTACGGCCAATGACCGATATAAAGTCTAATCGACGTTCGAATATTAATTAATCCCTATTAAGTTATATATCAATGAAAAGGCAATGATCTTGGCTTTCTAAAAATGTAACGTTTATAGTATTTTATTGTTTCTGTTTCCGTCGAGCGGTAGATACGTGACCCCTACCCCATTGTTGAAATCCAAGATGGCGGCCAAGATGGCAGCAAAGATGGCGCCAAATGAACCCCATGGGACACGATTTGATTTTGGGAACATCAAAATTCATTAAATATAGACCCTAAGGATTACAAAAATGTAGGTTAAAAAAAATACATCCATGGGGTGCATGGGAACCCTACCTTCCGACCCGACTACAAGTACGACAGACTGATTCTCTCCAGTGAGAGTGGGAATTCAAACGGACAGCAGTGAAAATATACCATTCTCTGACACCACCCAGCCAGTTGCGAAAATTTCCCTCTTCATCGAGAATCAGAAATTCTAACCACTGCATTGGTTAGAATGAAATATGCACTACATTCAGATTTCACCGAAGAGGGAAATTTCACAACTGACTTGGTAAATGGTGAGAATATCCAGTCTCACCATGTATTGTTAAAATTTCTTGTTACAGTGGTGAGAGTAAAGTGGTCAAACTTGTAACTCTTATCGACTTCTTATCAACTGCTAGGGCGTCAACTGGTCCAAGGGCCGATCTGAACTTTTTACCATTTAGGTTTACCATTTACCACTTAAGTATATAGGCTCGATCTCAAAGTTTGGACACCTCTGGATCCACCCCTCCAACCCGACACAAATTAGGCTGGCCCAGAGCCAACATAGCCCAATTACATTTTTAAAAACAGGTCCGACTCGGAGCTATAGATGACCTAAACCGTGGTTTGACTGTAGTGGTAACTCTGGTATCTTTTTGCTATGAAATATCAGGAGTGTCTGATCCTAACCCCAATGATGGGTCTGGTGAAAAACTCTCTCGAAGAACTACAGTTTGCATTTCAAATCAAAGAGATAAGTGGAGGATGCTGTTTTAGCCGTACCTCACCAATTTTTGTCCTCTAGAACAGGCGAAATCATATACCCGTATTTTATTGGTCGATGTTTTCGTCAATTTCAACACTATACTGCCACATCTTACGGTGAAAAAGCTTAATGGACAGGTAATTGGTGATGTAAACCGATACATATTACTCTAGATTCTGGAAAGAGACAGCAGTGCGAGTAAATGCTACAGATAGGAATAAGTAATCTCTTTTTTAACAGTGTCTGGTGTGCCTAGCGTGTCACTCTACTGGTGCGCCGCGGGCTTGGTTCTTTCCCAGCTCTAGTACATAATCGATCCTTGAAACCCAAAAGTATGCAGTTGATACACCTCTCGGAGATTATTCAAATGATGAACAACATTTCGAAAATAAGGTAAAATATCTAGAGGATAGGTGTGACGATAAAAATTTAGAATTGACTTGGATTTCAGTAGCAGCAAAGGCAACAGAATGATGCAACAAGTTCTGATGAAATACGAAATGAAAATTGTTGATATTATGTGTTCCACCGCTGTTTAAAGTATACTGTATGACATCAAAACACATACCCTTTATGAAATGTCACTTACCCGTACAACAAGGTGAGAATGCGACATATCGTTCAATTAGTTTACATTTGATTACTCTATTTGACAAGCTTAGTGTTGATTGTTTGGCAGAATCAATAACAGCATGTTTTCAAGTCGTGATAAAGATCTTCAACGGATGAATACGAGTCATAACCTAATAGTCAAGGAAATATCACTTCGTCATTGTCAACTGCAGTAAGTTGAATAAACGTAACGTATTTGCTAAAAGTAAGTCATGTCTATCAAGAAATGGGTAATGCATTTTGTCGCTATGTGAACTGTGCCTCCAAGAAGTATTGACCTGATTCATGGGTCGCCCAATTTGACACACGTCATTTGTACTATGTCAGTTGCGTACAACGCCGCTGACAGACTCGCACGATCTGTCATTGTACTTTGAAAGGACATGGCATGGAGAGAAGTTTAAAATAATAAATTATGAAAGTAAAATAATATTTAGCTGCAAAAGTATTTTGAGGCCCCTAGATATTTCAATAGACGTGGCGAATATATAACCAATTAGCTTTCAGGGGTCATAAGAACATCCAATCATAACACAGTAACACTGATTTTGTTTGGAAACTATCATGAAATATCTTCCGAGATTATCCAGAATTCAACACATTCGCTGACTGGTACGAAGTCTGTGAAGTGCTTGTTATTCAGTCCGTCGACAACACCCATTCCTGTGAACACATTGTGTTGGCTGAGTAAGTTGATATTTAAGAAGTCATATTCTCTTTACCTAACATATTCGATCTCTTTACCTAACATATTCGATCTCTTTACCTAACATATTCGATTTATCCAAGGTGGTAGCAAAAACACAGTGATTGTGGGCTTGTTTCAGTCATGAAAGAAAACAACATTAGCGATGTTGACACGATTAAACTAATTTGGGATGATTGGATCTTCATATTTTCTAAATTTCTCAAAAGTGTTAGGTGCCCTATAGCTAAATATTACAAATTACTCCTAAAAACAAGTGTGTTCCTTAAAAAGAAAAGCAGATGAGATGACATTTGCAGATTAAATCGACATTACTTCACCATCCAATTATCCCAAATTAGTTCCAGTCGTGTTTGTTTTAAAAAGAACTGTAAAGACATAAAAAACATGTTATGGGTAAATATTGAAAGTGTTCACCGATGGTCCAATAAGCATAAAGCAACGCACTCCGAACTATTCTATTGATGTCTTATTTGTGTTGACGTTTAGAGGACGATTAGAATAGTAAATGAAATATGTGTATTCCTTGTTGATAACTTGTGTCTCTTGCAGAGGAAAATGAAACTGTGGGTCTCCATTTTGGTGTTGGTACTGATAATTGAGCTAAGCTCCGTCGATGGCATCTTTCGTCGTCGCCGTAGACGTAGCTGCTCTCGTGTGAACTGTCAGGTGAGTGCATGGTCTGCTTGGGCTGCGTGTTCCGTGCCGTGTGGTACTAGCGGCACTCAAAGTCGAACACGTACCATAACTACTGCAGCTTCATGTGGTGGAACCTGTAACTATCAACTGAGTGAAAGCCGATCTTGTAACAACCCAGGCTGTAATGGTCGTGGTCAACCATCGTCATCGTCCTGTACGTGTAATGCTGGATGGACAGGCACTTGCTGTGAATTAGGTACATTTCCAGACTTATTTTTCCTTCTTAATCAAAGAATGTGTGCGTACTTTTCTCTGACATTTTGGGTATTCAGTGTGTTTTCTCTCCAAAACTTGCGGGGACGAGGGTCTTTGGTCAGATATAAGGGTGCATTCACAAACACCTCAGGGGAGGGGGCGGGAGACTCCAAAAATGTCCTCAGAGTCACAATGCGTTCAAATCACCCTTCTGACTTGCTATAATTTTGAAGTTCCCCCTCAAAGGAAGGCAAAATGTGGCCGATATAGTGCTTCGTCCAAAAATATCAAATTATAATACATGGAAGTCTATTGGGCAAACTATTAACACTTTTCACATATTAAAATCGAACTATACAGGACTTTTGCAAGAGGGGGTCTACGTACACACCCCACAGGATAAAGCCTTGGGATCCCTAGAATACGAAATTGAATTTTAACAGAAAAAATATAGGGATGCAATAGTGTTACAGACCTGTTTTGAAGCGTACAGCAAAATCACGATTTTGCGAACCACGTGCATTTTGTCAAACCTGTCGTCTTGTACGTCATATGATGAGCTATTTTTTTAACATAACCTAGCTTGTGGGGTATCATTAGAAAGGATTTTACTTGTATTTAAGATGGCATATGCAATATTTTCTATAGTTTTCATAAAATAGAACCAAAACTTACCCCGAAAGTGTACATCGCAAATTACAGCTAATCTCAAAGCCTACCATTATTTTACCCAGACATAATACAAAAGGCAAAACCCGGATCATAATAAAAAATAACATCAGTGAATGCCAGGCCGACAAATCCTTTCAAGTTCCCACAATATATCCTTAATATCTTCAAGTCCCCTTCAACCCCCCTCCCCCTTCCAGAGGTGTTTGTGAATGCAGCCTAATGAAGCTAAAGCTATCCAGACAATGTCATTTGAAGACAAGCAAATACTTTCTTAAGTGACAGAGTTAAACAGAAAGTTTTTTTCTACATTTTTACCTCTTTGCTACTTTCTGTGTCACTATGACAACGTCATACAACATCAAAGTAAATGCATTTATACCTTATCAAAATAGAAGTTGTCGTTTCGCGTCATAACTCTCAATTGTTTCAAATTTCAAGAATATGGCGGCGCTCATTACAATATGGTTAAGTTGAGACTAATACTGTCGTTTTGGTTGACAAATTACGGAAATGAGTTCGCTCAGGAGTTAACAAACTTGTTTGTATTGTTCGAAGATTTTGGACCATTTACATAATCAGATGCAAAGTGTAGTGTTGAAAATATCGATTTGCAACCAGACGACGCATGGTGAGGGATTAGTTGTCAGGTTGAATCGCATTTATGACAATTAATAGATGATGACTATGTATGGTGACAATCACATAACAGTTGCTACCACACCTGACATGGATTTGTTGAATTATCGTACCTGTATGACCGCATTTTTATCTGATCTAGATAACCAGTATCGATATCTTGATATCAGTATCACCATGACAACGTCGGCTGTCCACTACTATTACTATTAAACACTGCCAATTATGAAAAGTTGAAAAGAATTCAGTTGATAGGTTTTTACGGGGAACTTGTGAGCATTGTCCTTTAAAGCCAGACTAGAGTACTACAATATAAATAATGCTGATTCCCCTGAGAATCTTTCATGAATTACCTTTCTATTGTGACTTATTTCGACATTTGCTGGAATTTTCTCCCAGGAATATGACCTCAGAAGCTTTTTTCAGAAAGTGTTGTACATCTAGTGGGCGGAAACACGGACATCGATTCTACGTCTACGGGTTGACCGATGCTCGAATGTTAATTCAAATTATGGGCAAAATTTCTCAGTCATTCAACAAATAAACTATCCTACAAAATCTTTGCTTTTTATCTGACAATAGCATGATTACCACAATAGAGGATGAATTGTACCTTTTATATTTGTTTCAGATTGTAACAGTATTCAGATTGTGGCCGTATATCTGAGATGGCTGCCAATTCGCTAACTTGACTGCACATGCAATCATTTGTAAATTGAAGTGCGCCCTTCGAAGTTTAAGACGTTGTTCCAAAACAGTTCCCTTGAAAAAATGTTGCTACTTCTCTACCCTATAAGTCGAAATATTGTTTACAATGTGATAAAATGTCACGGTTTTATTGTTTCAGTCACGGTATAGCCATAAAAACCGTAGTTGATAAATTAGAACATACTACAGTTATCACTTACAACTATAAAATGCCGAAAGTGTCCATTTTGAATTTTTGTCACGATCTTTTTACCAGTCGTCCTATGAATTCCGGCCGTTGACGAAACACCCATCTTTTTACTAGCTTAAATTATATCCCATCGTCGATTTTACGAAATCGTTTTTCTGATACAACATAAGTCAATTGTACAAGGAAAACAGCACACTACAAAACAACTTTCGACCAATTATTGAGAATAATGACGATTGTGGTATGGAGCGAAAGGTGTTGAGTAAAATGTATTTCGAGATATAAAAAGTGCTAAATATTTGTTACAGATGATAACGAATGCAGCCGAAACAACGGTAATTGTGGACAGATATGTATCAACACAGCTGGAAGTTATCATTGTTCATGTAACACAGGTTACAACCTGGATACCGACAGTGTAACGTGCAACGGTAAGTTTGCAAACCAATGCTTAGAAGACTTCATAGACTGAATTTTTATTACATTGCAGTTGATTGTTGTGCCAGAAATCTTATCTTTTGAATCATCATTGAGTTATCCCAGTCTCTACCAATCACTGGTACTTGGCGTGACATAGTAACTGCGAATAGTTGCTATCAGAAGCTTAGAAGATTACACCGTTGCAAGTCAAAGCTTGGTTATCCCTCGTATGAACAGTGCAACAATTGCAGTATAATCTGACATATTAATCATCGTATACATAACACTTCCTAAGGTAGTGTGCGCCTCGAAAGTGAAAGACTTAAACTTTTGCTTAAACTTTCCTGAATGAAACTTTCAACCATTCTCTTACCAAATCAACGATATAAATCAGGGGTTACCAGGGAAAAAAATACCAAACATTTTGCGATATTTGGAAATTAAAAATGGCCGCCATTCCTGTTTAGCTGTATGGGGGAAAATTAAATTTTGGACTTTTCTTTCTCCAAGAGCTTTAAAATGAGCCATCGCAAGTAGTAGATCAGCAAAGAATTGTAGAAATTTGAGAGTCCGAATATCTGTCCCGGGGGCGCATTCTCCCCTAATTAAAGGTATGCTGTCACCTGTTCCAATTTTGCCACAGTTACCGTGGGAAGAGAAAATCTAACCAATCACAGATTTTTAAGCGGGTGGCCGCTTTTTAAAAACAGCGCCCTCACATGGGCATTTTGAATAATAAGGAACGCCCCTTGACCATATATGGGCATATTTAGATTACAGGTGACTGTATACCCTTAAGATAAGAGAGGACCGTCACAGTGTATTTCGTTGTCATGTTATAATGCCAACTACCTTTTATCCAGTGTATATTATTGTTCTGATACAGATATCAATGAATGCCAGGCCAACAATGGCGGCTGCAACCATATCTGTACGAATACACAAGGAAGCTATCATTGCTCATGCAACAGTGGATTCCAATTGGATAACAGCGCTCACACGTGCATCGGTAAGGCAAGGAAAATCCGTTGAGAGGCGGATCTATTCTAGGTTGTGGTCTTCGGGTGCAATATTGTCAGTAAATATCAAAGTGAGACAACAGAAGGATGCCCTTCATATATGAATCACAACAGCTTATTCATCTACAAGTTCAATATTTTTACAAGAACACGGTGTTAGCGATTTGATGTAAATGACTATATGAACAAAATGACAATATTCGAGTTTCATCATAAATGAATAACATGTTTGGTTTTCTTTCAGATATCGACGAATGTGCAACGAATAACGGCGGGTGTGACCATATCTGTACCAACAGTGCAGGCAGTTACACGTGTTCATGTAACAGTGGATATGAGCTGACACCGAGCGACAATCACCAGTGTATTGGTATGTTTAATACGTAAACCCGTCAGTTTTAAAGGCGTTTTCTAAATGCCCATGTAACTCATCATTAGCGAACAGAACTTCTTATTTTAGAGTGATTTACTGAAAATTACTTATAATTGAAGTAATTGAAAAACTTTCGCGATGATGTCTTTTTTTCAGTAATGGATCGTTCTCTATCACCTTCCGTATTTGAATATTTACACAACTTGGAGTAGAAATGCATTCCAGAACAGATTTTATCAACTCTGATAGTCTTACAATCCCTCTTCTCTTTTAGCCTGTATTTACTCATTATTTTGAACATTGTGAAGGAAATACTTTATCATGCTCCAAGTGCTTTATTTGAAAAGTGAAAATGTAATATTTCACCTATAGTTAACACGCAGATTGGCATCCATTTTGAATTGAAATATTCGTAAATCCCAAATATTAGATAAATACAAATGATTGCAAATTTCAAATATTAGCAAATTTTATTAGCAAGTGGCCCCATTTAATAAAATACAAGTGAGAGAATTCTCTACAAACTTCTCTACGGCGAGTAAAGGTTTAAAATTCATTCCCGAGATGCCTTGCTTAATAGCCACTCTACCGATGGTTGACTCTAAGTTGAATGATCCTTGGATAAATGGTTTCTTAAAATGTTACAACAATCAGCAGGAGCTCATTAACGAAGAACAAAGTAAATCATAACAAAGCTATTGCTTTCTATCCAGATTGTTTGGACTGTCGCCTTCATTAAGTCAGTATGCATCAAGTTTTTCCTACCTAATTTCTTGTATTTGGTGACACTGTATTCATAGTGTACATTTCAGGATACACGAGTGGTTGAAGATGAACGTATCAGACATATACAGTCCGACATTATGAAGTCATGTTTGCTGGTGTAGATGTTTCGGTTTACAAGAAATGTAAACTCTATCAGATTTCCCAGTGCTTCCCTATTGACCTGTGAAAACTGAGTTCTCATTGATTGTCGCAACAGCTTTGAAAATAATTGGAATTATGTGCTGATTCTTGGCATTTAATTTGATTAATCAAAACCTTTACTTTTATCTACTTGCAGACATAAATGAATGTCAGACAAACAACGGTGGTTGTAATCAGATCTGTGTAAACTCTGCTGGCAGTTATCAGTGTCAATGCAACACTGGCTTTCAACTGAACAGTGATGATCACACTTGTACTGGTAAGAGTGTCATGAGAAATACCATCACTTCTTTTCAAATTTATCTCAATATATTGACCCTAGTTATCAACACGAGTCGATGCTTTCGTCACCGTATCATAGAAGCTGAGCTTTATTTGAAGATACACGAAGGGACTTGACAGTACATTAATTTCTAACGGCATTTAAAGACGATTTACGCGTTTTCTTTCATAGAATGAAAGTTTATCCCCATTTCAACATAACATCAAGAAGCTGTCTTTCTGCCTCTGCTGACTTGTTTAGCAGGTTGCCTCTGTCATTATTTCAGATATTGACGAATGCGCTACAAATAACGGCGGGTGTGAACATGTATGTACGAATGCTGAAGGAAGTTACTCTTGCTCATGTAACATTGGATATCAGCTGACAACAGACAACAATCATAATTGTGTTGGTAAGTAATTGTGCAGCTGTATAGGAGGGCAGAATGTAGGAGCATACACAAAGAGTGACTTGATTTGTGACCTGGGGACGCGGATAGGATTGCCCTCCTCCCCAGTAGAGGCGATAGATGTAATGAACTTAGTTCATGCTGATAAAAATGTCATAAAGCATACCTACAGTAACTCAGAAACTCAACATGATATTCAGGAAATCGTACAATTTTCTATTTTCAATTTCATATTCATCGCTTTTATGTCATCATTGTACCTTGTGTAACGCGAGGGCTACGATAAACTTCAAACTTTAATCAGTTTTCGCATTTTTTGTAGATATAAATGAATGTGCTACAAACAACGGAGGATGTGATCAACACTGTACCAACTCTGTCGGCAGCTTTCAGTGTTCGTGTGATGGTGGATACCTCCTAGCTACAAACGGACTTGCCTGTTTAGGTACAGAGATTATAAACACTAGTTGACACTGCGTTTATTTGATATAGTACATGAATATTTTGTTGAAAGCATGTTCTTCCTTATTTAGATATAGATGTAAAATGTATTATTACATATTTATATATACAAACTATAGGTAAACAGACAAGGCGTGGTGATGGAAGGTTACAATGAGCTAACTTGTAATATTTTTGGCATGATTGTTAACAAAACTCGCATCACTATCATCCTCTTTTCTAATCCACGGAACAGATATTGACGAATGTACCGAGGATACTGATGATTGTCAACAAGTCTGTATCAACGAACCTGGTACATGGAGATGTGCTTGTAACGAGGGTTACAGAATCGATAGCTGTGCAGCAAATTTATGCTCAGGTACAGGGCGTGCTCATTTTTTATTTCAAACAGCAATATATCTCATTCATTGATCACTTACTTTGGAAAATATACCTTCATCTCCCAGAATGCATAACTTTAAGTAGTCATTCACAAGCTTCAATAGCATGAAAAATTGAACTGACTCACATTAACTTGTGGATATGTCAGTTTTGCCATGCCTGACAAGTGAAAACCAACTTCTGAAGTACATTCAGTGATTTTCCAAACAAACGCAGCGTGGGTGTAGGATGTACACAGTGATCGCTGTATTCCTCATGAACTGCACTCTATGTCTTATGCATGTATTGTGTCGTTAGGGGTACAATTTGTCAAGGGTTAACTACGACATACCCATCAACAATCATCGTACTTTATAAAATTGTCTTTACATTTCCAGATATCAGTGAATGCGATGAAGGAACTGACGGTTGTGACCAGATTTGTTCAAACACTGATGGAAGCTACCTTTGCTCTTGTATCCATGGTTACGAACTTTCCCAAGACAACCATGCATGTAAAGGTGAGTAGTTGACCTTGAAGTAACATCTGTGAGAAATTTGTATTTTATACTCCATGATAAATACCTCTCTGTTTTGTAAGTGTTATCTTCTTTACTATGGAAACCATTCAGAGTTTACCATATTTGACCAGTTACGTTGTACGAAGCCTTTGAAGTATAGGCGTCTCAATTCCCATGATTTTGTACCTCTTCAAAGTTCAGACGCTGCATGGCTAACAGTTGTGTGTACACCTTGCGACATACATGTTGTGAGATGAATACTTGCCTCACGAAACCGAGAAATATGTACGAATGGCTGAGCTAAGTCATTAAGGTAGTATGCGTCTCGAAAGTGAAAGAAACGTTTGCTCAAACTTTCCAGGGGGAGGGGTGGAGTGCCAACCATTTATCTTTCAAAATCAAGAATAAAATCAAAAGTCACCTATCAAATACCATAGAAACAAATTACCATAGTCTTATTTAGCAATATTTGGAATCCAAATGGCCGCCATGGATATTTATACTCTATGAGAAATAGTTCAATTTTCTATGTTCATAAAGATAAGGCGATCAATACTTTATTTACTCCAAAGCTTCAAAATGAGCCTACGCACGATAAAGCAGAAGGGTATTAGAAAAATTGAGTCAAAAAATATCTGCCCAGAGCGCATTCTACCTTAATGTAATATCTTCTTATAATATCAAGATGTCGACGAATGTGTCATCAATGGATGCGATAGCTGCATCAACGTTGTAGGAAGTTTCGTGTGTGCTTGTAATGACGGATATGCTCCATCCGAAGACAAAAGTAAATGCTCAGGTATGAGGACAATTATGAATAAGATACGGAAAGGATATTTTTCAAAGGTCACGATCGCGACAAACGTTAGTTGCGAATCCTGAAAAAGACGACTTTGACTAGCAGAAACAACTTCAAAACTGCAATAGTAAGCAGATGTAGACAGTAGAAAATATCAATATTTTGTCCAGTGCCATGTTTACTGCAACTATAATCAGAGTGGGAGACACCCAGCGTTAAGTTCTTGTTCTGTCAGTAGGACGTGATTTACATCGGTTTGTTGTTCAATAACTGAATCATTATCGAAGACATTACACTGACATTACTCTATACTAGGGCAGGTCTGAACATTACACGTACTCTGTGAATTGTGTTATTTTGATCACACAAGGTTCCGTAAGTGTCAGCTTGAAAGCCTTCACATTCCCTTCTTTTTACAAAAGGACATCGTACTACATTCTCTGTTTGAGTGTTGCTTTGCACTTGCAGACATAAATGAGTGTATGACTGACAACGGTGGCTGCGCTCATGTTTGTACCAACACTGAGGGCGCCTTTCAGTGTACGTGCAGTGAAGGATACGAATCTGATGACGATGGCGTAACTTGTAACGGTAATATGTCAGAGTAATTTTATGACAGTAATGACAATGATAAAAAGTCTTTTTTTTTACAAAAACGACACAGTGTGCAAAGACCTTAATAATTTTATATTCCTCTGCACATTTTCGTTATTCTTCCGAATTTTACATGATTAATCAGCATTCTGGTCATCAAACTGTGAGTACGGAAACAAATAAATGACTACATATACGCGACCCTGGCTTTACAGTGATAAAGAACTATATCTTTATAGAATCTGGAGAGAGAGAGAGAGAGAGAGAGAGAGAGAGAGAGAGAGAGAGAGAGAGAGAGAGACTTTAATGCATATTTGTATCTCTCTAGATGTCAACGAATGTTCAACTAACAAAGGTGGATGTGAGTATGGTTGTAGAAACCTTCCAGGCAGTTTTGAATGCTATTGTGATAACCAATATCACTTGGATGGAAATGGTCGAACTTGCTCAAGTAAGTTTGTCTTTTTTTTTCGTGGTAGCTCTCAATTTGAAGTCTGTCGTAATGGTTCGAAAAGTCGCCAAGATTTCTTGCAGTTACTCGTTTATTTTGATCAGGCCACTGAGTACTTCACTAAAAATTCAACTTAATAATTAAGCAAGTATGCAAGTCGTCATAATATTTTAAGTTCCCCCAAGCCCTATAGCGCTAGTCGTTATATGAATAATTCTATATATTTTTCTGACCGAAATCACTCTTTTACATACAGGCCTGCTTGAGATATTGACATCGGATAGATTTCAGTCAACAAATGTTTTTGTAATAAACAACAGTCTAATTTACATGACTTTGTTGTATATGGAACCAGGTTACTTTAACAGACTAAAAGACCATTCCACTTACTTTTGTGTGAAAATATTAACACCGATCCGTTGATCTATGTTGTAGACATCGATGCGTGTTTAGACGCTTCGTGTGAACAGCTCTGTGAGACAGTCAGCAACCAAGCTGTGTGTAGTTGCAGCCCTGGCTATGGACTGCAGACTAATGGTGAAGTGTGTCGCGGTGAGTGATGGGAAATAACATACAGCAATGAACAAAACACTTCACAGCATATATGTAGACCTCGTCGGTTTGTATCTTAACTTCAATCTGCAATTAAGCATCTAATATCGCTGTGAACAGATTGGACGAGCTTCAGCTGATGATGTATGCAAGGGGGTTGTTGCTTCAAGTTGGCTTCAAAAAGTAGGCCAAAATTGTTACATTTCTTAGTTTTTAAAAATAATAAAGTATCAAAGATACTGATGCATCTCGATGCGTCGAAGAAATTATTTGAAATAAATAACATGGTGTAAACTTTACTTTATGAGAGATTCACACTTGTAGTTGGAAATTAGTGCGGTGAGATTTTTAAATTAAAAATTTATCGTTTTTGTCTTCTGTCTTCTCTTTGTCCATAGACATCGACGAATGCAGAGCTGAGACACACGAGTGTTCCCATGGTTGTGTCAACACTGTCGGCAGTTACTACTGTACCTGTGATGAAAATCATGTCCTAGACAGAGACCGCAGAACTTGTATTGAATTGGAAGATAGCATTGAAGAATAGTTCCATCGCTCCTTAACCTCATCGGAACGGATTTAACCAAGACAACGTCTCGCCTGAACATTATTAAAAGTTGCTTACACTTTTGCTAATCTGAGGATAGAGTTGTATTTTTATTTGATTAAAGAACTAATTAAGTGTGTTGGTATTTCACCTTCCAGTGAAACGTTCTCGCAGTCATTTTGAAATTCGGATAAAAACTCGCCTTTAGCAATTTTACCCTAAAGCATCCTTCCTAAAAGTTAAAAACGGACATCAGGTAGATAGTTGCTGTACGATTTTGCTATGATTTAACCGTGTCAATAAATGTTGAAACTGAAATATTGACTGTAGATCTGTCGTTCTTTATCGCCAAACTTTCAAAAGTACAAGCAGCATATTCCTAGACTGTGTTTCACGATTTCGATAACCTTTGAAGATAAATGTGTCTTTCCTAACGCTTTTGATTAATAAGTCGTCCCTTCAATTATTTTAACCTTCAAAGTTGAATCCTGTTAACAACATTTCCGTAAATAAAATACTATGCTACTAAATTTGAGGAATTTCAGTGAGACAATGGAATATTACAGAACTTGTGCGTAATTGAAAATACGCTCGACTACAATCTAGACTTTGTACGACCAGATTTAGGAACTGTGAAGGAATTCGTGAAAAGGTAACGGAACAAGCCCTGGTAGTTAAATCGGATCGTTAATGACTCGACTTCTAAGCTCTTTCTGGAGAAAATTAAATTAGATCTTCGGTCATGGTGACCTTCATTAGTAACTGATTTGATTTTTTAAAACCTCTTCTTGCCTTCTTGCAAGGGTCTTTGCCAAAAGTTCACCGATATCTAAGGGAAAATAGGTCCCAATACTCCCGACTCCCGATGCATGCAATCATGTTCCCAAAACCATGGAAAGGGGCGTTTTTTGTTCATCATCAGGTGCTAATTGAAAATAAGATTGTTTTCATAATGACGTTTTCATGTACACCTTTCCCCAAAAGTTATCGTGTTGCTGCAGACTGTATCATTTTCTATCTCACAACGTTCTGTCGAGATGTTGCCTTCCGCATCTGCATGTTCTAAATGAAATGTAGAATATGATATTTGGCTAGGTCAAGCCAATCAAGCCGAAAGTTTCGGCTTGATTAAGCTAAAACCTATTTCATATGACTTGGCGTATGATTATATATGCATAAGAAAATCCATCAAATTACCAATGGCTGAGATACAGGATGTTTTACTAGTAATTGTTGAACAGCTTTAGTATTATGACCACTTTGATGATAAATATTTGTATCTCAGTTCAGTCGAAGATCGTTTCTGTTCCCAAATATGTTTCTGAGGTTTTTCTGTTGCTGCTTAAATTTTAGTAGAAAATACGTATCTTACACTTCCTTTACAACTCACATTATTTGAGGGATTTCCTTTGTTACTCCACACACATACCTTTAAATTATATCTCTACTTAGTACTCGGTCTAGCCCTCTTAAGAAGAGAATTTGGACTTACTTTTATTCAAAATGTTGTCAATGATAAAAGTATGTAGGAACACTGAATGATCAAAGTCAAGGCGTACGCTGAATGCAGAACAAATACTGCCAAGGATTAAAATAATTTGGATGGACTAGAAACTAGATAAAACAGAAAATTATAAACAGAACTCAATACCACAGCCACAAATAACAAGTTTCAAAGATTTTTCAAATTTTTTACCGCACCTTTTCCACACTAGGATGGTAAGGGACTGGTCAGTTTCTTCGGCCGGGGGGGGGCGGTGGATTATTTTTTGCCGACGTCAAAAAGTGGCTGACCCCCCTATTCCAAATTTTGAAAACAGGGTGACCCCCCCATTCCAAATTTCTAAAACAGGGTAACCCCCCCCCCGGGCGCGACAAAGGTAAAACAAAAGATGGACATAAATTATATATATATATATATATATATATATATATATATATATATATATATATATATATATATATATATTTTATATTTTACATTTTACATATATTTATATTTTAAATAGTCATTCTATGTTTTGGTGAAATTGTTGACATGTCAGTTGTAAGATAGGAATTTCAAAGTGTCAATCTTAAAGTTTAAATACAGTACATTTTGAATGAGCTGTATTTTGAATGAGCTGTGAACGTATTTCACACTTTCTCTGCTTAACCAGATGTCCTGAACTGTTGTACAGAAATGGATGTCAATCATTAATATCAAAGAGGAAAAAGCAGTGAATCAATAACTTTGATGGGTGTTAAGACTTGCCAACCATCCAATTAAATCTACTGAGGAGCCATAGAGAGCTTTTTTAGCCAAATCTGATGTGTACAGTGTCTGAGAGGACCTTTTCTTGTGTAACATTGAAACCATAAAAGCACAGCTAATAATGACAAAAACTGCCTTTTTTAACTGTTATTTTGTTCATAAAAAAGCATCTTTCTACAGAAAACCTATGAAACAAAGGAAAATAATTGCATCAATGAGAAGGAAAGATATCTTGTCATTTTTCTATCTCTAAAATAAGTCATGTATCAAATATATATTGTGAAATATTTGTGCATGTTGCTTTCTCATACTGAATTCTCACAGAGAGAACAGAAAAGTATCAGGAATTTGTCATCCTTTTCATATGAAATGCAGATTTCATAATGGTACACTTTCACTTAGCAAACATCAAGATATCTCTGAAAGTATGGCGCCCGAAGGGCGCGCCAAAAAATATGAAACATCCTGATATCTCTGATATATATGCCTTGTATATTAAAGTCATGCACCTGAAGGGCATGCTGAAAGATGTATTTAAAGTAATGAGCTTGAAGAGCACGCTGAAAAATATTGAACATACAGATATGTCTGATGTATGTATGCTTGATATGTTAAAGTTGGGCGTGCTGAAAAATATGACTGATTATTAAAGTTACGCGCCCGAAGGGCGCGCCGAAAAATACAACTGAATGATGAATTTTGTGGCTGACACTAGCATTTTAGGCAATGATGAGCCTGTGTCAAAATTCAAAAACACACTGACCCCCCCCCCCCATTGGGCATTTCAAAAACATGGAGACCCCCCCTATCCCCAAAGTCAAAAACAGGGTGACCCCCCCCCCCCATGAATCCACCGGCCCCCCCCCCGGCTGAAGAAACTGACCAGTCCCTAACTCACAAATTTAAAGTGAATGTCATACAAGTTATGCACCAATAAGTTCATGCAAAGATTAGAGAGTAATATAATCGACAATTTTGGTGATTTCTTTGATATACATTTTTGTCATTCTCTTATACAGTGATATGAGGAGTCTGCAGCTGTCGTGGTAAGTTTTCACTTTTACTTGCAAACTTGCTGCAATTGAGGATGAAGGTGCTGAATGACAGGACAGATCAGAACTCCTTTGGCGTTTGGTCGGGTAGAGTTACACTCTACCATCAAGTGATGAGCTCTTGAGTTCTTTTGTTTTTACGCGTATTCCAAAATGGCGACGACCGATGAGAAGGAAGTCATCGGTCAGCTGTTACAGAACGAAACGACTGTATTCCTAGATACGTCCGATCTTTTGTTAAAATTTGCCGGCAACATTATCAGGTATGATCAAAGGCAAAAAGGGTCAAGGGCGTTGAATGTTTTTATGGTGCCCTTTCATTTTTTCCCCACCGAGATGACGCTCTCGTTGCTACATTGAATCAATCAATGCATCATGGATTGGAGGCAGCACCTCCAACATTGCCCCCACATGTAACCATGTAGCTGCAAAATTGTAGCGCTACGGTGAGGCGGTCGGTGATTTTTGGTTTTTTGCGACTTCGCTCACCAGTAGCGCTACAGTGCCGATGGCCTTGGGGAGTATAAAATAAGCGCATCCCAATGGACAAGGCATGTTGATGTGATTGCCAACTTCCGGTAATGGCGGCTCCCAGAAACACCGATGCCCAACGCACGCCCAATGTTTATTGGAACGCGATCAACGTGTTTGAACAAATTCCAAACCCCATAAACGACAAGGTCAATGTAGTATAGTGTTGAGTCTTCCGTAGTGATAAATCGGTACGACCAAATGCAGTAAAGCATGTAGCATTTCACATCAACACGCCTAGCTGCAGTACAGTAGCTCGAGGTTTTGCCTGGGTATTTGGGTCGGACGGCAAAACCAGTTTTGCCGTCCGAACCAAATACCCAGGCAAAACCTCGAGCTACTGTACTGCAGCTACAACACGCCTAGTCCAGTGGGGTGCGCTTATTTTCACTTCTACAGGGCCATCGGCATTGTAGCGCTGCTGGTGAGCGAAGTCGCAAAAACCAAAAATCGCCGACCGCCTCACCGTAGCGCTACAACACAATTTTGCAGCTATTCTGGGAGCAGCCATTACCAACTTCCGGTAATGGCGGCTCCCAGAAACAAGGATGCCCCATGCTCAATGTTTTTGGTACGCGATCGACGTGTTTGAACAAATTCCGAACCCCATAAATGACAAGTTTAGCGCAGTATAGTGTTAAGTCTTCCGTAGTGATAAATCGGTACGACCAAATGCAGTAAATATGTAGCATTTCACACCAACACGCCTAGTCCATTGGGATGCGAATATTTTATACTCCCCAGGGCCATCGGCATTGTAGCGCTACTGGTGAACAAAGTTCCAAAACCCAAGATCACCGACCGCCTCACTGTAGCGCTACAATTTTGCAGCTAGTAACCATGAACCATATGCGTGGACATGAAACGATGAATCTACCACAGTTGGAGTGTTGTATAAGTTCATACATGGTGTAAGCCAGCCAGACCACAGGCGTGATGTTTTCTGGGTAGTTTCTATTAGTGTAGTTTATGCTACGTTCAAACGTTCTCTTCCGAACTACTTTAGAAACTACCCAGAAAACATCGCCTGTGAGCCAGACAGGTTTAAGAGTTACTAGCAATGCCTAGACTGGCCTTTGTTGTTAAACCCTGCCACTCCTAGCCCTGCAGGCTGCAGGGGGTAGGAGTACATAAGGCCCTGCATACTGTACCATGTGTTTTAGTATGAGCCCAAGCAGGGCTATGGTGGGAGGCCGTATAACGCCGGGAACACACAGCATGGCACGCAGGACTGTGCCACTCCCTGCCTGAGTGACAATTTGTATTGGGGAGTGTCAGGGGTGGCAAGGCTACGGGATCCGCGGCAAGACTGGCCTTAGTTTCTTTGTTTCCCTGATCTAAGCGACAATCTGCCCGAATACAGTGTTCTGATTCACTCTGTTTTGCTATGTATGGCCAAAGACTTGGGGCAAGTCTCAGCAATACTCTGGGCCAAGATATTATAAATTTATAGTAGACCATGTATACCAGTATAGCATATCATACAGACAGTCCTCTGATGAAGAAAAACATGTTCTACGATAGAGGGGCATTTACTGAGGCTCCAGACACTTCGCACCAAAACCAGTGGCCCACACAACTAACTTCGTCCCAAAACCATTTTGTACTAAAACCACCTTGTCCCAAGTGTTAGTACTACCTCTTCCAATGCCACTTTGCCCCAAATACCATCTCGTACTAAAATCACTGTGCCTAAAGTATAGTACCATCAACTCGTCCTAAAACAACGATGCCACGAAATATCATAATGTTGCTTTTAACTGCAACTGGGAAACATTAATGTGTCGGGACATTTTGGCTACCACAATCCATTTATTGTTGCATGAAACCATAAATGGTAGAATTAGAAAAAAAGAAACACGAAAACTACTTAGTGATACAACTCAGATGCCGTTCGCGGAATTGCATGATGTCATTTTCTACAATTTCAAGATTTCAGTGCTGGGATAATAGATAGGTGATGAAAAATTTGATGGTAGCGGTTGGTTATTTTCAGGTTTACCGGTTGATGATAGTTTGGGGTGAAGTGGCGTTGTTTTAGGGACAAAATGGTTTGGGGCGAGGTGACTTTTGGTGCGAAGTGGTTTTGGTGCAAAGTGTCTGGGAACCGTTTACAGTGTACCTGACCACAAGTGACTGTGTCGCAGGCAATAATAGCCCTGGCATTGGTAGAACGGGACCTTTGTCAAGTTCCACAGCTTACGTTTTGTACAGCTTGCTCATTCACCTAAACCAGCTGTTCAATGATGCCTTTTCATAGTGTATTGAGTATCATACGTGTATTTTACACAAATACTGTAGATTTTCAAAAATGAATTTTGACTCGGAAATGCTATTATATTTTAAATTTTGCAGGAATCCTTCGGTGGCAAAGTACAGATCAATAAGGTTAGGAAATACTATCGTACAATCTCGGATTCTTCCAGTAATGGGAGGAATGGAGTGCCTATTTGCAATGGGATTTCAAGAGGTATGACCATATACTTATCCAATTCATTATGTCATAGTGTCCTTTGGGAATTAAATTCCTTCGATTTGTGAGTTACTTGGATAACAAATTCATGTTCATGCGTGTTTATATGAAAAGCATTGAAGTTTAATGTAGTAATTCTCTTTTTGTGTGCCCTTGAAAGTAACACCAAAATACTATATAATATTTTTAGCTTCATTTTAAGTTTGTGAAATCGTGCAAATGTAGAGTTGTAATTGTGTCAATAATAACATGTGTACTGTATGTGTAGCAAACTTGAAGGAGCCAGTAGCTGTAACTTTTAATGTTTCACGATTTTTGCTTCGTATGGCAATTGAAAATTCTTGTTCTACTTCAACAAGCATGTTGAAAAGACTACTTATTTATTAGCTTGTCAACACAGTGTCTGTGGTGTAAAATGCACTGTTATTGGTTAAACTTGATTTTTGGACCAGAATTCACTTGTCAATACTAGCAATGCAGTCTGCTCATGTAGATGTTTAGTTGACAAGCTGAATACGGTGTATCTCAATATGCTTCAGGGAGAAAAACAAGAAACTAGCTGGCATAAAAAACATGTCAACAATTATGAAAAAAAAATCAGCGAAGGTGTTGTTACTGGCCCTTTAACCATCACACTTTTATTAACTCACTCCATATCTTTATCTTTTTACATTATGTATATTAGAGTTCAAATTCTGAGTACCTTGTGATGCCAGAAGAGATACCCCTTGAAAGGATTCGCAGAGTACATGATGAAATAAGAACAGTTCGAGAGAAAAAACTCACAGAGACACAAGGAGCAGCAGCAACAGCTGCAAGAACCTCATCATCAGCATCTGAGTCAAGCCAAGGTGACACTCTCACTTGCTCATCATCTGGAGATGCAGGCACACTCATTGTTACCGGGGCAACAGCAGCTCCATCAGCTGAAAGCTACCAGGTAAAGCTGAGAGTACAGTGTTTTGAATCAACCAGTACTTTACCAGGTAAAGCTGAGGGTACAGTGTTTTGAATTTTCAAATTGACTCAAAAGTTTTCTGTAATCCTGTTTGTTAGAGGGCACACTGGTTTGTAAAGAATGGATATATTGAGTAAAATTCAATTGTTCTGTTTTGCATAAGATTTGTACATAGCACTGCCTCATCTGAATAATCCTTTTACACAAGCAACAAAAGATCTGAAACTTTATTTCAAAATATTTTGAGAAGTTTTAAATTTATTTCTTTGCAGGCAAGAGAGGCTGGATTCTTTGCCAAAATAAGAAGTTATTTTGATAGTGTATTGGTGTACGAAGACAGATCTGTTCAACAGAAAGCCAGGGAGTGTATCCCTTTATCTGAGTTGAGTCAGAAAGCTGGACAAAGAATGAAGACAATTCAGGAAAATGTAGAAAGTAAGCTTGTCTCAATCATTACATGTACATACATGTATTTCTATGTAGTTTTGTTCTTGAAAATATGCTTCATTCCAAATCAGTTTTTCCTTTTACTTTCAATACTTTGTAACTTCTCGAGTCAATTTAGGATTTTAGAAAAATGGTATGTGCAGGTCCTGTTCTATTATGTAAACATTTTCTGTAATCAAATACAACTTTCTTGGGTCAGTGGTGAATCAAATTGGCCAAGATGGCAAATTATTTCTAGTCCTTATCTTTTCAGTGCAAGTTTCATTCATTTGTTTCTTGCCAAACCACTAACCATTGCATCAGCTTGGACATTGGTGTGACAGGTGATCATAATGTTTGTTGTAGAATGCTCATCACTGCATGCAATAATACAATATGTATTTTAATCTTTGTCACACACAGGAGAATCTTTGCATTGTGTAAATGCACCTGATAAACTTGAGCGTTCAGCATTCAAGTAATAGAATATCCCATAATTCACTCTGATTTGTACTATCAGAGATTCTTGAATGATGTTTGACACGTTTCTCATGTGTAGAGAAACTCGTGAACCAGAAGGATGAAGTCAAGCACAGTGTTGTTTTTTTCAATTAATCATTTTGAAAATATATGCTTGATTGAAAGGGCAGATAACAAATTTTAAAAATTCTCATAGTGCAGCTAATCCAGACATACCAAATAGTTTACAGGAAAATAGGCAATGAGATCAGTAAACAAAAAATTGATTTTTTTCAAACTTGTAACATCTTAGTATATTAATCACATTACATATTTATTGATTTATATTTATTTATTGATGACATCCTACGGGAAACTAGTATCATTGTTAGATTTTCAGAATGTGAAACAGTAAAACTTAAAACAAAGAGATAAACAAGCACACTTACCAACACGCAAAAGGAGTAAAAGTTTGACTCTATCAAAACCGAAAGAAAAGTGCAAGGTAAACATTTCACCTCAACTGTCTGCCCTTTGAACTTTGAGCCAGAGGTGATCGACTCATAACCCAAAATTTACAACCAAATAGAGTTCACAGGGCAACTCTTTTTACAACAGTTCACTTTACTGTCTGCACAGATGCAAAGGGTGAGAAACCACCTGACATGAGAGACTGTTTATTATTGGAACTTCTTCACTGGTTTAAAAGTGACTTCTTCACCTGGACGAATAGCCCGAAGTGTTCAAGATGCGGTGGTGATACCAGATCAGTTGGTATGTTAGATCCTATGGCTGAAGAATTAAAATGGGGAGGTAGTAGAGTTGAAGGTTATGTTTGCAATACTTGTCAGCAATATACAAGATTTCCAAGGTAAGTGTATAGTACCGGTATGTACAGTCATCCATATTTTTCTCTCAATAATGGAAGTGAGTCATTCTCTCTCCATGCTGTGGTACAACTCTGTTGTTTTCCCATAACGTGAATTGTACCATACATAATATCGAGGAAAGTTGAGGGCAAGGAATAGAGAGGTGAGTATCATCTGCCACATATTAATACATGTACTGTACATGTCTGTGTGCTGGGGAATTGTCCTAGAGCTAAGCCTATTACATTGTGTACATGGAACATTCATTTTAAGTTTTTCCTTGGAGGAGTCAGAGGTTTTGGTTTAGCCTGGAAAAGAGTGGAGTTAGATAAATGCTCAAGAAAAACAGGATTTCTCATGATGCACATGTATATCCTTTACTTTTACTGCCAAAAGGAGAAAGATAACCTTATCGTAAATCTCAGCCAAAAAGTGAGTTTCTATGTATTGTGTGTAATTTTGACAGGTATAACCATCCTGCTAAACTTTTAGAGACAAGAACAGGGAGATGTGGTGAATGGGCAAACTGCTTTACATTGTGTTGTAGAGCCGCTGGGTTTGAAGCCAGGCATGTCATTGACTGGACTGGTAAGTCTAGTGAACTTCAGTTATAATGTGTTTATGTTCACACTTTAAGTAAACAGTCACTGTATTGTGCATGTCAGAAAATCCTAATACTTTATGAGAGTTATAAACATCTGCACATCCCAGCATATTATACGGGACAAAATTCCTATCTTTTCAAATCACATCAGGTATTCCGTTTTCATTTGTGCAACAATTCATGTTGTTTTACTAATGGAAACATGCTAAATTGTCAGTCATCAGATCTCTATTCCCCCTGCTTATAGATATGTAAATATTCTGATGACATAATTTAAATTACATACCAGAAATTATGTCATCAACATATTTACATGTCACATGTACATGCAAGGTATGACTAGAGCTCTGATGATCGATAATTCAACATGTTTCAGTTAGTAGAACAACATAAATAATTTATGACATGAAACTACAACAACTGAAATAACTTCACAGCAGCTTTGTCCCGTAAACTTTCAGAGCATATTATGAGTGACTGTGATGCGTATATGTCATGAGATATTTAGTATTGTTGAAGAATGGTGAAACAGGGCTTTAAATTGATAGCATGACAAAATGCCAATGAACCATGAGTGAATAACAGCGAAATTCAATTCTGTTAATGGCCAGCTCATATCAATATGACCATCTGTGATTCTTGATATATGGTAGATCATGTATGGACTGAAGTTTACACAGATTCCCAGCAAAGATGGCTGCATTGTGATCCATGTGAGGATATCTGTGATAAGCCATTGATCTATGAAGTTGGCTGGGCAAAGAAACTGTCTTATATCATTGCTGTCTCTAAGGACGAGGTAAGACTCTGTACAACCAAATATATCTTTAGCTCCCATATTCCACATGTGTTTATGGCAATATAGGAGATATTTGTGTAGACTAGAAAAAATGTCTGTTGCCTGTAAGTATGCATGTCTGTCCATCGACATCAATAACTTTCAAACCAACCTGGTGCTCCAGGAGATGTTATTTTGTTCAAATGAAAATGTGTTAAAATGTAAATGAGGTAAGAAAAAGGCAAAATCAGTCAAAATGCTAAAACTCTGGAAATGCTGGTCAGATTTGCTGAATATTTTGTTCACAGGTACTTTGCACAAACTCTATGCAAATTTAATCAGTTTATTGGGATGTGTCCCATTTTCTATTTTAAATATTTTAAATTTGTCATGTTTGGTCAAAACATCATCCAAGAGCCTTTAAATTTGGTATATATGTGACTTTGGATGACCTAATGTCAATTTGTTTAAAAGCATAATGAAAGCTATAATGTTGCATTTTTAGGCTATTTTTGTGAATTTTGGTCAAAAAATACATTTTTTAAAACTACTAATCCAACAGCTTTGAAATTTTGTATACTAGGTCTTCTAGGAATGACCTAGTTGAGATTAGCAAATTTTGGATTTTAGAGTTTAAACTGTTTTCATGCATTTTTAGCTTGTGTTGTAAACTATGTGGGAGCGACAATCGCAATACTTTTATGATTACATGACCATGAAATAGAACATCCGATCAAGAGTGTCCCTTTGTGTACTTTGTTAAAAAATCCTTCCTGTCTCCCATTCCTATCATCTTTTTACCGTTTGATTGCAATACCTGATGTCATGATATCCTGGTAAATCATCAGCATTAAGTTCTTCTCCATCGTTTCTACTTTGAACTCTGACCCAAAGATAGTGGATGTCACTTGGCGCTACACAGCCAATCAAAAAGAAGTGATGACAAGAAGGAATGAATGCAGAGAAGAATGGTTAGTTAATACACTAGCTGAGCTTAACAAACAGGTATGTACATTGCTCTTAAAAAACATTATTGGTACATGTACACTGTAGCTGGACTCAGCTTGGCTAAGCTTTGTACGTTTCTTACCACAGGTGTGATTTGATCTAAGATGTGGTTTCATTGTCAAAGCATATACAAAGCTGATCCCTACCACAACTTATAATAGTGCTAATCGCAAGTGATGTAATTTTTCTCTCATTAATATGCAAAAATAAATGTTTGTCTGAATTTTCCACAAGAACGATGAAAATAAAACCTGCTTGTGGTACAATGGATACTAAAAGTCATCTAATTCATATGAATATATGACTCAGACTACAAGCTGCAACAGCAGTTGAGCATGCAACAAGCAAATTTGTCCGAATTTCAGACAGCGGTGTCCGATGTCACATGTGTGCAGCTACATTGTACATTGTACATGTATATTTAGTACCAAACCGACGCTATTGCTTTATTCACTCACCTTACAAATTGTAATAATATGTCCAGGTTGTAAGATGTATAATGTAGCTACATTCAGAGGCACATGTTGACATGTGCGTGGACCCCTATTGTATTTACCCATACTTGATTTGCGGGAAATTTTCACGTCAGACACACATCAATAACATAAATTTTATTTGTTTCCATTGACAAGCACTAAAAGTGCTTTGAAGGATGGTGCAAGAAAGTTCTGATGCACCAAAATAAACGCAGGTTGTTGTGACGTTGAACAACCAGAAGATAAATCCCGTATTTATTGTCAAGAGACGACAAAGTTGTCTTGTGCATGTGACAGCATTTGGTATTAGGAGATATGGAGTCAATCATGTTCAACTTGATGGATGCCATTTGACCTTTTACCTAACTGCTCTTCATTAAAACTTTAGAGTTATCTGACTCTTTCAATTTTATAATTTTCTGAAATGTAATCTCAGAGTCACACAATGAACAAAGATCCACATTGTGATTTGATGTGAAATAATTCTAGTGAACCATTTCTTCACTGCACTGCATGGTTGAATGTTTATTCTGTATTTTAATCTGACACACTGGCCGCATACCTAATCAGCACACAAACTTGCAACCCAGTGCCACTGTGGACATACATGTATGTACAAAGGGATCTGAAAATACAATATTTGGACTTCATCTATAGAATTCAATTTTAAAAGATATATTCACAAAATACCAGGATTTATGTTTTAGTACAATTCAGTATAATCCTTGATGTAATTTGTCTCAAACAATACCTCTGCAGTACAATGCACTCAGTATTTGAAGCCTGGTTTTTGTCAATGACCATAGACAGTAGAGGGGCCCCTCTACTGTCTATTCAATAACCTATTATTATTATACTATTTCCCATAGGTATCAATTGGCTCGTTTGATATACAGTTGCTAAACTTGCAAAGATTTTCCTGATGATAATTTTTTCTCCATTTTTATTGTAAATACATGTAATATTTTTGGAAGTTTGATATGACTTTTGTTACTTTAGACCTACGGAGTAGAGGTTAATTTGGACAATCATCTGATTCATATCACATGATCTTTACAGAGACAAAATGGCTTGCCTGCCGATAGGAAACAAACTCTGGAGATGCGTACAATTATGGAAATTGTTGAATTTCTCAGCATCAAAAGGGTCAAAGATGGAGAGGAGCAAGGAAGGTCATCAGGGTCATTGGCATGGCGACTAGCTAGAGGTGAAACAGGAAGTGTACAGGTATATACAGCATACCATTTCAGATAAATGTTGGCCATTCCTTGTCAATTTCATGAAAGAAAGATTTTGTAAAGGTATTGTGTGTGTGAATGTCAAAAGACTAAAGGACATTGTTATGTTTAGGCTTTAGATTTACAGATGTGAAAGTTTACAATGTTTATAGATAGTTTCTATTCATACAATTACAGATTTGAAAGTTGACAATGTTTATAGATAGTTTCTATATCTCCATGACTTACAATGTTTATAGATAGTTTCTATTCATACAATTACAGATTTGAAAGTTGACAATGTTTATAGATAGTTTCTATATCTCCATGACAAGTATGTTGTTCTTCTAAATACTCAAACGCTCTTTTCAGCAAATTGACAATTTTTTCTTTTCATTCCAGCACAAACCAAAAGCAATCAAGTTGACAGCACAAGAAGTGAGAAAGAAATGTGTACACATTAGATATATCTGTGCAGGAGATTATTATCAGAGAGTATCAGATGATAACAGTGAGATCAAGGGTTGGTCAGCATTAGTTATGGAGTGTGAGAATATCCAAAGAAAACAGGAACATGATTGGAAAATGGTAATTGCATGATTTATCTCTCTCTTTCTCCAATGTTTATAGTCTGTCTAGAGTTGGTGCAACTGTGACCAGTGAGATACTACTGTAACAATCTCTTGTTTTGTTGTCTTCTGTAATCTTTGTTGTATTGCAGTACTTGCAGGGAAATACTTGGAAGTACATTTAATGTTTTACTGATGTCATTTTGAAATGAAAATTTGGTTCTAAAATAACGATGTGCAATGCATTTGATGTCTCATAAAAAATTAAAATTGAATGGCAGTTTTCATAGAAAGCTGTAATGTTTTTCAAATAAACACTGTGAAATAGTACGGCCTACTCCCAGCAAGACATGTAGCTATTACGTGAATTTGAAAGGCTTGTGTATTCAAGAGTCCTTACATCGGCATTTTGAATAGATTCCCTCAAAAAAGAAAAGTGAAGTTTCATATTACTTAGAATTGTATATTGTGAGCAGGTGGACATTTGAATTTCACTGTGATATTATTATAAAAAGAAAATCGTTACTTTCAAGGAGACATCCAGTGAGCAAATATGTCATATAGCCAATTGGGGGCTTTGGGGGATATTTGATTCATACACTATGGGGCAGACCCAGAACACACTGGAACAGGTACACAGAAATATTCTATGTTGTTTTTCTTTAAACTGAGTAACAAACAAGTTACACAGTACCGTATGTAGCTTCTAAACCAGGATGTCTTACTACACAATAGCCTTCCAGTCACGTCTCCTCTCAGGACACAGCAGTCTTATGCCCAGCTTATATCAAGTGAAAGTCTACGTACCTGTATTAGAAAGACTAGGGATGCGGCTTAATTTAGTATTAAAAGTTAATTCAGAAATAGCAGAGGGCTGCTTCAGTAAGTGTCAAAGATAGATTCCAATGCAATTTTTTAAGGAGAATTTTATTTCTTAGACAACAAACCGGATAGCTGTGTTTTGTTTCTTGCCTATTTACTTGTTTAATGTGTTTCTTGGTTCTGCAGTTCATAATGTTTTTCATAACATATAGTCAAAGACAAAACTAATCTGACATGCCCTTGAAGTTAATCTGAAGTCTGACTGTTTGTTTTGTAGGTTTACCTTGCAAGGAGTGAGGGCAGTAGTTCAGCCAAGATCAGCTGGAAGTTTGATTTGACAGACAGCAATGTGGTTGTAGATACAATAACAGTGACTGCAAGAAGTCAGACATTTGAAACTGGAGTAGTGTCATGGAGACTGTGCAGTGAAGAACAATGTGTGCTATTGGATGGAGGTAAGATAATTCAATGTAGATAATTATGAATTTTATTGTAGTGCAAAAAGACCAGTGGGTTTTCCCCATTTGTAATATAACATGATATTTGTTTCAATAACGTAGACGTACCACTAGTGTTTTCTCTCAACTGCACAATTGCACATTTCCAGCTACAGTCTGCCCTTGAAAAAAGTTACCCCAAGCACAGAAATGGTGCATTAAACCATAGATGATAAACACAAACTTAACACAGTATGCTCATCTGATTTTCTTAAATTTCATAATTTCCTTAAAATAGTTTTGTTATTTCCTTTGAATGGTCTCATTCAGTTTTTTTTGATATCAGAACAAAACATGGAAAGATTTATGACATCATTATTTACTGTGATATCTAATGCTACAGTACCGGTAGGTGCTATGTGAAAGCCTTCAGCTCTCTTGAAATTGACTAAATTTAAACAAATATTGTTGATGTACAATATTCAGTGACAGTCATGACTGCATGCCTCAATTGTTAACAGTTGAAGCACAGCATCGCCATGATGTTTTTGTCATTATTACTTTCAGGTGAGGATGCCATGGTAACAAAAGACCTGAAGGGAGCATCTACAGTAACCTTGACAGCTGAAATGCATGGTGGGAGAGGAGATATTGCTTGGCAACACACTCAATTATTTCGGCAAAGTATGGATGATCAAAGTGTATTCCCACTGGATATTAGGATAACTCTCCGGGAAAAATGATGAAATTTGAAGGGTCGGCCTCAGTGTTGGTTATCAAGACTTCATGATATGTAGATGACTTTGTCAATAAGATGTCTCAATATTTGTTGGGAGATGCAGTGAACTGTAGATGATGTCATTGGAAAAGATATCTATATGGTGTCTTTCTTGTCTAATCATCTCGTATTAAACGACAAAAACTGTCAAGCAATTCTAACTTGATTTGCTGAACTTTAAAGTGATCTGTAAAATTGTCAAAAACTGTACAGACTTGAAATTTTCCCCATGAAAGTGCCTGGATATGGTATATTGTAAAGTGAAATATGATATGTTTTACTGCATTGACATGTAAAACCAAAATGCTTAGAGTTTGTAAATTTTAATCACATACACGTACACAAAGTTATTGACATGTTTCAAAATTATCCTCATGAAAGATATACAACTGAAGGTATTTCCAGATGTTATCATTAGAATATGCTATATGTATAAGGCATTAAGGGAAGTTGGACAAAAAGTATTTTATTTTACTTCCGTTTATAATACCAAAATCTGTAGAACTGAAAATTCTGAATTATTTATTGACTGCAATATAGGAAGATAAAACATTAATTTACTTCCAACTTTTCATCATAATGATGACAAGAAAATTCTGGCACAGGGAAATCTGTCTCACCTGAACCCTGTCTAAACTTGAAACTTCTCTTAATGGAACATTTTTACTCAGTTGAATTCACAAATGGGTTTTTTTGGTAAAACAACCTCTTCAATGTTGCACCTTTCAACCCTCTTCATACATTCTGAATGATGTAATGTTTTGAGTAAAATTCCTGTTCAAATAATCTTGCCTTCAAAATTTTGACAGGTAAATAAATCTTTTAAAACTTAATTGTACAAATTTTCACCGAAATCTCAAGAATAGTTAAGTTCTGATCTATATCATTTCAGAGCATATCTTCAACTTACTATAGTGTATATTTTTTTCCTGTGAGTTGCAGATAAATTTGTATTTGAATTTATCCGAATAAATGAATACATTTTGCAACAGGTTATTGGTTTATATCTAACATACATGCATCTGCCCATTTATAGCATTAGCGTTGCTAATCGCTCACATTGGGTATATGTATATATACCAAAAAGAGCTTATTTATATGGTAGGTCAGCAGCATCTGTATGTATATGTGTGTGTGTGTGTGTGTGTGCATCAAACCGCAGGACCTACAATCTCAGTATTTGGTGTACAGGTAAACCCAGGGGTGGAGAAGTGAATTTGTTCGAATGAATATGTCACAGCGTCAAAAATATGCAAATAAGGTAAAAACAAGAGAAAATCCAGCAAATCGAAAACTCTATAAACAAAGGCTAGATTTGTTAGTAACTTGGTATGCAGGTTGCTTGTGGTGACTTCAGTTAGATTTGTTCAAATTGTGGTGAAATTTTAGGTGTATTTTGCTCTTAAAGCACTCAACACACTACCTTGAAACTTGGTATAAATGATCCTAGGATTAGTCTCTGTCAGATTTGTTCAAATTGGGGTGAAATTTGCATATGTGTATTTTTTGGGCTATTTTTTCCCCATTTTTGGTCAAAAAATCATTTTATCCCAAAGTTCTTGTTTAATTGCTTTGAAATTTGAAAATCTTCATCCTAGGGTGGTTGTCTTCCCTTAGATTTAAAATTGTGGGGAATTTTTTATACTTGTATTTTAGGCAATTTTTCTCATTTTTGGTCCAAAAATCACTCTCTCAGAATTAAATATTCTGATTGCTTTGAAACTTGGTATGTATGTACCTAGAGGAAACCTTAGTTGAGTGTCTTCAGATTGTTGGTGAATTTTTTCATATTTGTATTTTTGGGCAATGTTTCCCATTTTTGGTCAAAAAATCATTTTCTCTGAAATAACTGGTCTGATTGCTTTGAAACTTGGTATGCATGGTCCCAGGTGCAAACATAGTTAATTATACCCACTCTGGCCTACCACATCGAATCAAGTATGAGTGAAGCGTCATTGACGGTATGTGACATCACTTCAACATGATGTTCTTATTTAGATCTGTTGAAATGATGAGGAATTACTTTGTACTTGAAATACAATTTTAGTTTTTGATTATCTTCACATCGGCCACTGGCCTTAAAATACATTGATATTAAGATTTCTCATGCAGCTTTACTGAGATAATGACATAAAAACCCCATCTTTTTGTGTTGTAGGTCATCTTTTTTAGCTCTGCCATTGGAGACATGTAGCAGTTGGGGTAGGTAGGTTGATTGTGGTGTCCATCACCAGTTGTTTGTTGTCCTCTGTCCTCTGACAACCTAACTGTTCTTCTCAGAAATCAATGGTCAGAGATTTTTTTCATGTTTTATGTTCAAACCACTTAGGGTGACCCCGTACTTTGGTTTGTCAATGTGATAAGATATTTGCATATGCAAATCTTTGGGCAAATTTGTTTGGTTTTCATCAAAGATCACTTTCTCTACTGGTCAGATTGTTTCGAATTTGTTGTGTCACTTGCCAGGTATTCCCTCATGGATTCTCTAATGAGGTAAAGTTTGTCTATTTGAATTTTTGAAAATTTTTTGTCATTTTTGCTGAATTTTTCAAAACCTTGTCTGAAACTGCTCATCCAAAACCTCTCAAGTTTGCCTTCTAGGTACTCAAGGATAACACGATTGCATTTTGTTAAAGTTGTATTGATATTTGCATATACAGATGTTTGGCAATCATCAGGAGTGATGTTGGCGGGATTGTTGCTACCTATATATAGGGTCAGGTGTATATGCAAACGAGGCTGTTGTTCTGGCGCGTTCAAGTGTTAATGAGAAGGAATTTGCTTCTGTGTCTACATTTCGAAAGAAATTCTGTACGTTTGTTTAGCAGCGTTGACTTGTCTGAGTTGATAATATGAAATTTCTCCGTGATGCAGAGGTTGCAGCGTTTTGTCTTGGTTGAGTAAGGCTGGGCTCTATCAATGATAGACCATGTGATGTAGTGTTAAACAAACGTACAGAGTTTCTTTCGAAATGTAGCAAATCTCAAATGTAGCAAAAGTGTCAACTTGGTGAACATCCCAATAACTGCATGGTGGTCGGATTGCCTCGAAATTTTGTATTTAAGTACCTTACAACGCTTACAGGCAAGCCTTGCCGCTTCGATGCCTGGTATGCATGTTTTTTACACACTTAAACGTTTTCATATCATTAACAGGAAGGAACTTAATGACTGGATTGTTTGTAATCTGGTCGTAAAGACATTAATTTGCACCCCAGACTGGTGATAGTAATCTGTCTCAAGGCTTACATGTCAGATATATTTCGGTGTCAGTTTTCTGTTGTTTATCCTGTACAAACAATCCAGTCATTAGGTTCCTTCCTTCTAATGATATGAAAACGTTTAGTGCGTGTAAAAAAAACATGCATACCAGGCATCGAAGTGGCAAGGCTTGCCTGTAAGCGAAGTAGGTAGACCTTATATGTTTTGGTCACTTTTTAGCTAATATCTTGAATTGTAACCAGGGCAGCCGACTCACCATGTTATGCTTAAAAGTGTTGCATGCAAGTTAAGTAGCCATATGTTGAGTTCACGAGAAGGTGTGGGGTACAGATCAAGTAAACAACCAGCTTTTCATCATGTACAGATAGCAAACTTGGCCCCATAATCCAGCAAGGTCAGGCTTATATCAAGGCAAATGAGATTCAGTATATGTATGTCATAATAACAGCAAATTTTAAAACAGAGAGAATAAATAGTGTTGTGCAAGGTAGTAGCCATCAAGGCTGCAGTAACATCTTTGGGCTGATGTGCAGCATCTCGGAAGCTGTTATGGAATTAGTTGGCTGAATTTTACTTTTATAATTGAATCATACAAATAGACTCCCTAAGTTATTGTGAATATAACCTTCTGAGCCGCCTGCACATCAGCAAACATCTTTAGCACAGAATCACAAGGTAGACAGTGCAGAAAATTAAAATTAAATTTGCGTATGCAAATTTTATGCTAATATTCTTTTTTTGTGAAGACACTTGTGTTACAGTTCTTATACCACTTGTGTTTCAGAATTGAATATGACGTAGCTTGTTAAAGGTATACTGTCACCTGCTCCAATTTGCCACAGTTACCATGGAAAGAGAAAATCTAACCAACCAGATTTTAAGTGGGTGGCCGCTTTTTAAAACAGCGCCCTCACATGGGTATTTTGAACACCAAGGAACGCCCCTTTGACCATATATGGGCATATTCAGATTACAGGTGACTGTATACCTTTAAATAGGGATCCACCACATTAATATTCATGATAAATGCCTTTAATACCTTGCATAAGAAATGCTTCCCAGAATTGTATTCGTATTTGAGGATTTTGTTGATTTCCATCACTCTTTACATACACTTTGTTCATTTCTCATTATGTTCAATTAAGACTTTAAATTTACCCTGGAGTTGCCAATTTAGCGTTTACAGGATTTTTTCCTTTCACAAACTAGTCAAGATTAACAAAATCGTACTTTGAGAAACATCTTGAAGTGATCTTTGTCAAAACTCTCGAGCTCATGTTTCATCCATTGCAAGTGACTTGAATTGTATTTTACTTATGTTCCGGAATGTTCTCACTCAGCTTTGTTTAAATTATAAGTTGAAAATGTAAATATCAGAGCTTGAGAATCCGTCTTGAAATGGCCAGTATCTGAACATGCAGATGTTAATGTTAATGGTAACACCGAGACCTTGAACACACGATCATTACAGGAACGGTAGCTCTAACGTTTGATGATTTTCTCCCAATATATTTGTTGTGTTTATCAATTGCGGTATAATTCTACTCTTCAAAGCATGTTAAAACACACATTATTTGGCTTGTCAGCACAGCGTCTGTATGCTTAAAATGCACAGTGCTAGCGGCTATTGTTGGCATCCCGACCAGGAATTGTCTTGCCAACAACAACAATGACGTCTACATGAGTACAGGCTGAGTTGACAAGCTAAATACTGTTTATCTCTACAAGGTTTACGGGCAAGAACAATAAGCTGTAGTTAACATTAAAAACAAAATTTGTAAAAAATCATCACACAAAATTTCACGTATTATGACAATATTTGCCAGGGCTTGATAATTCAACCTTGGTACAGATTGTATTACATTATTTCGAAGGTTTAGATACCAATCATTTCTTATCAACTAAGATTGTGTTTGTAAACATTGAATCCAACCCACTCGATCAACTCACCTGTTAAAGTCGTGATCTGACCGAGTTCCATCGGGTGTTGCCGTTACATCTCTGCATACTTGTTTGACTCTACAACGAATCTAACCATGAAATTTGAAGAAATCCTGACACATCTTGGAGAGTTTGGTCGCTACCAAAAGATACAGTATCTGTTAATTTGTCTAATAGCAATGCCATGTGCGTACATCAGTTTGCAAAATAGCTTTCTTAGTGCCTCGACCGACCACTACTGTCGTGTCAATGACACCCAGACATACCAAGAAACTTCTCCGTTTAAGAACTTTACCATTCCGTACCAAGTTGATGATCAGGGAATGATTGTTTGGTCAAAGTGTGAACGTTACAATGTAACTGGATTGGAATACACACCAGATGGGTTTGCAGCAAGACAACAAAAGTTAGAATGTGATAATGGTTGGGTCTACGACACAACAACCTACGAAAACACAGTCGTGCAAGAGGTAAGGTGAAATAAAATGACATTTAATAATATTAATAAGAGTACAAAATGTATCTTAATTAGTCAGTTTACACTGCTCATCTTGTAGACAGCAAAGATCCTAGGCAGATTTTATCTACCCTTTTGAAGTTCAAGAAATATATGCAATGTTGTTATAACGTTGTTGCTCTAATCCAACCAAAACAACACAAGAAGTAAATTATTGTTTTCGCATAGACAGCAAGTCATATCCGCTCTGACTGTGAATGGTTTTCGTAACAGCCTACGTCATAGGGTAAGCTGCTACAGTCTATGTTGGATTACACGACAGAGAAGATTAATACCGCTAACCGTTTATGATGCATCCAGAGTTGCCTGAGGGCAGGTCTATAGATCGTTTCTAAATTTAAGAATTCTAGAAGAATTTGACCTTCGATCTTTGACAGTTGCAAGCTGAAATTTATTTTTAAGGCTTAGTTTGTTTTACGTGCTTAAAATCATCAAAGACAACGCCCTGTATTTATCTTGATTTCATTTGCCTGTCTGCTCTATTGTTAGCTGCGATAATTGTAGCCCTGGGCTGGGCCGTGCGGCTTGGGCTTTTGTCTACAATTATTGCAGCTAATATATATATATATATATATATATATATATATATATATATATATATATATATATATATATATATATATATATATATATATAATATATATATATACACACACACAAAATGTATACAATGTGCCCTCCCGGTTATCACCATAATGGCTTTATGGCAACCTCTGAACTTGGGCACAGAGAGTACGGTTACACATTGTTGAGGACTGAAAGTATGGACTAATTCTTATATATATAATATATATATAATATATATATATTATACATAGATATCTGGATGTTTGCAAATTAAATGTGTTTTGCAAAGTGTACTAATCATTATGAAATCTGCTGTTCATCTGAAAAGCAAGGCAAGTTGCTGATCCTGTTCTGTTTTCTCTTTGAGAATTCAGTATAGGAGAGCAACATGCACTAATATTTCACATCAATGGATTCAGTGACATATTTTTGAAAGAGAAAAATGACAAGATATTTTTCGTTCTCGTTGATGCAACTTTTTCCTTTCAATTCAAAGGTTTTTAAGTAAAAGGTGTTTTTTCATGAGCAAAATGATAGTTAACAAAAGGCTTTTTTTTGTCACTATTAGATGTGGTTATATGATGTCTACTTTAAAAGAAAAGGTCCTCTCAGATACTGTGCACAACTGATAAAATCTAAACTCTCTATGGCTTTTCAGGAGATGTAATTGGATGACTGGCAACAGTCTAATTACTAACGGAAATTTTTGATTTACTGATATTCTCTCTTTGATATTAATAATTGACATCCATTTATGTACAACAGTTACGGACATCTAGTTATGCGTAGACAGTGTGAAAGACATTTACAGCTCATTTAAAATACTATATTCAAACTTTAAAATTGAAACTTTCCTATCTTGCACCTATCTATTATTATCATGTCAACAATTTCACAAAAACACAGAATGACTGAATGTTGAAATATACCAAAAACTACATATTGAGTTTATACATCACATAGTTTGTTTTACCTTTGTCGCGCGGGGGGGGGGGGGTGTGGTAGTGGTGGTGGTGTTTGGGTGGTGGCTGGGTGCCAGTGGGTCACCCGTTTCGAAAGTTGGAATAGGGGGTTAGCCACTTTTTGACGTCCGCAAAAAACCTAACCAACCCGGCCGAAGAAACTGACCAGTCCCTTAGTGTATCTACTTCTACAACTGCAGAAGTGACATATCAGCAGATAATCTCCCTGAGTGCCAAAGGGAAAATGTGAAGCATGCAGCCGAGTCAAAAAACAACACAAATAATGTTGACGTAATAGATGCCACCTCTGAGACTGATAAAATGTTGGCTGACTATCGTGATGAAGTCTTCATAAGTTGCATAACATTTCCTTGCATTGTTTGTCTTGATAGACGGCCAAGGTTACAGTCAAGGTACGATTCTCTCACAGAACTTCAGAACAGTCATAAAGCACGCAATAATTCACGTTGTACAGTCTTATTTCATGTATCAAGTATTGTCTGATAGATATCCATGCATGTCGAGAAATTAGAGAAATTTTGATACGTCGCTGCGCTTTAGCTAGCTAAATCGTCAAGGTGTGACAGGGCCCTAAGCTAATCGATTGGCGGATCACTGCTTGCAGGCAATGGCATCGGTTCTGTAGAGCCCTGGCGCTAAGTTCGTTTATTGGGACTAGCTAAAGCTTTAGCGACTCGAAGTTTCGTCGAACATGCGGTATCGATCGCGATAGATCAGTCTGTGGGTACGCGCGTGCAAGGAACAAAGTTCGTGTAGAACCGGCCGGGGTGATACGTATTTTAATCTGTCCTGATCTACTTCAACAGATGCCGATCCGGGCCAGTTTACGTGAAACAAAACCTCCATGGGATGACGTAACTAAACAAATCAAAATTTGAACATTTAAATCTATTGGTGATCTTCGATCTTTGGCACTTTTTGAATAGTACATCTTGAATTAAATTGATTGTGTGAACAAGGGGCCAGTAATGCTAACTTTTGATGATTATTTTTAAACTTTTTGCTTTTAATTTCAACAATAATTTCGTGCTCTACTTCCAAAAGCATATATGTTGATATCCACAGAAATAGTGTTCAGCTTGTCAACTCAGCCTGTACATTTAAACTGTGTTGTTCTTGTTTACGTATAAAGTGAATTCTGGTCTGGAGTAGAATTCAAATGTAAACAATAACAGTGCATTTTACACAGATTGACGCTATGTTGACAAGCTAAACTGGGTATTTCAACATTCTTTTTGGAGTAGTATAAGAACTTGCCCTTGGTGTACACAATAAACGATATGAAAAAAATCATCGACAGTTAGCATTCCTGGTCCTTCAATAAGCACTTTAAGAGTCAGTGTTTCATTTTCTTCTAATTGATCTCGTGTGTGATAAAGACTGGCAAAAACAGCTTTCTAAGTCCATTATCCTGGTCGGTAAATTGATAGGCTCATTGGTACTCGGTCAAGCTTCAGACAGGTAAGAGTACATTACCGCCATCTTCCATTTCATACCACATCCTTTACCATCTGAGAGATGCACCTAAATAACATATCTCTCCATACAAACAAACAGAATGATAAATATCAGTGTGCACTACAATTGAGAAAACAATATACTGTGATTCAATATCAATCATCCCCCTTCAATTATCGTTGAGGTTCTGTATCTATGAATACTCATTTCTAAAAAATTCACAACATAATACACACATAAAATGTCTGCTAAAACATCCCCTTTTCCGAGACTTGCTGAGCTATTAATACTCAGACCTATTGCCTATATTTATATATGAATTGTAAGCGGAACATTTTGGAGAAAGATTACTTAAGATTATACCGATATGTATCGTCTGTGAAGAAAAGTTTCTTTTAATATTATCATCTTTACCTCATTCTTCTGTGTCCTTGATCTGAGACCGGATAAAAATAAATGGATTTATTCTTCAAGGGTATCCTGGGAGGATGAAATAGAAGTTCTCTGTTCAAGTAAATTTCTTGAATCGGATGTCTTGAAAAAGTACGTTAGCATGTACAAATAAACTAAAACCGTAGTGAGATATTTACTATAGTTCTACATTGATTGAGTGGTGTCATTGCCTCACTTACTCCCATATTGACGTGACGGAGTTCACGTTGTACCTCTCTCTGTCCGTCTGTCTTGAACACGATTTCTCAAGAAAACCTGTAGATCAGATTTGTGACATCTGTGAAAGGGACAAAGTCGCCCATTGTGACCTTTTCATGATAGCACGAAAACGTGGCATACTTGCATAAAGTCACTCATTGTACAAAGTGACGACGGTACATACTTTATGCACTGTGGTCACTTCGTACCCTAAGAATGGGAAAAAGTGTTTAAAATTACCACTTTGCTGAATGCAAACAGACGGTTTTGTTTGTGACCTCAAGACAAAATGAAATTTCCTTCTCCGACTTCCTGGTACTTTGCTACGAGAAATAATCATCAAAATGTAAAGAAAAGCTGCCATCCTTATACTTATATGGAAGGCACCACGAATTATGAAGCTTTCATGAGGTTCAAACTTTTCTAACAGTGTGTATTCAGCCATGCAGGGTGAGAGTTGTGCACGGAACTTTATTTTTAGTACAGACCGTAAAATGTTTGATTGAATCTTGTCTCGCTGTAAGTAGAGTTGTGCAAGTTTACAGGTATTGTATTGCATGTTTCAAGAAGTCAAACATCACAGACTACTTTCAAAATCAAACAAAATTCATTAAAAAGATAACAAAGGGCAGCCCTTTAAGGTTAAGCAGTTACCGAGTAGAAAGAACTGAAAAGTTAAATTGATATGCATTTTTCCGTTTTGCTAAGCATGTTTATGCCGCGTTCCATCGTAGCTTGGGAGTTCTGGTGTACGCCTCAGGGAAACATGAGACTAGCAAAGCTACGGATCAGGTAAGCAAAGCTCTCCAAATCTTCATGTCTATTTTCCCCGGCAATTTTGAGATCGAGTCATTATGGAGCGGAATTTGAAAGTCTTCATGGAGGTCTGATTTCAATTTTCACTGTCAAGCAGTATTTTTCCCAACACAGTAAAATTTCGACCACAGAAAATTTACATTGCTCACGACAGTGCATTGAATTTGCTGGAGAAAACTATCCGTAGCATGCCTCGCTTTCAGAGGTTAACATTTCCTCACAGCCTTATCTTTACAAAGTTCAGTGATTTTCTTATTATTTCACGTCAACGTGTCTCGTGAATATCAGTCTAGGAGGAGATCCGATGTCAGTACGGTCAAAGTGTTTTAGACAACAGAAAACCAGTAGTATGTTTACCAAACAGTCGAAATCATTACTGAAAACTTTGTTTACATATTAGTATTTAATATTAAGGTGATTTAACCCTTTGAGTGCTGTAATTTTTCCCACCAAAATTTTAGTGCAATATTAAACAAATTTTATGAATTTTTCTGTAACTTTTTTTGACCAAATGGTCATCACATTTCATTGGCTATAGTTTTTAGCTCATATTTGGTTTTATATATAAATACCAAAAAGAGCTTATATGATGAGTCGGTGGCGTCTGTATGTCTGTATATTTGTGGGTATGTATGTGCGGATGTATGTCCGTCACACACAAAGGCTCCCATACCGCCAAAGCTACCGTCTCAGTATTTGGTGTACGGGTAGATGTAGGGGTTGAGATGTGAATTTGTTCAAATGAGCACGTCAGTGTCAAAAATGTGCAAATGAGGTAAGAAAAAGGGAAATCCTGCAAATGTGCAGGAGTGGTGGCAGTGAACTGAATCAGCCCACACATCTGAATAAGAGGATTTTGACCTTTAACCTATTTGTATGCAGGGTACCTATTATGTTTGGGAGTGGTAGCAGTAACTGAAACAGCTAATTGGTCATTTCCTGTCATTGTTTATGAACTGTGACATATTAACAGATCTGCTGAAACCATGGATGTCTATTTTTGTACATCCATGGTTGAAAGATTCTCTGCTATGCATGTTGCTAAAGTTGACCTTCAGTACCTAAAGTTTCAGACCTTATTTACTTTTCTGGTTTAAATATTTCTTGTTGTTTTCTTGGTTGTACATACTGTGCAGAAATTGTCATAACATCAACGTATAATTTTCCTGCACTGAACAGATAGAAATAACACTTATTGTTGATCTTTGGTACCCATACTGGTATGTACCGATTCTGACCAAATTTGAGCGACACCGTATAATTGCGGTATTTTTATCAAAATTTTGGCAAAAATCTGAAAAAAAATTGACTGGGGTATATTTTTTATGGGTGACAAAAATTGACTTTGGCGCTAAAAGGGTTAATCCTGTTTTGGAAGCATTTTTGTTTTTTAATAATGTGCACATGTATAAAGAAGTTTGTGGTTTTTTTCTTTTTTTTCAGACCTGCATTACATGTACTAACAAGCAGTGACAATGACGATGGGAAGACTATGATAATTTGTTGTTGATGTTATTGCTACAATGATATAATTGCTATTAAAACTGTCATCATTTTTATTAAAATCTAGTTGTGCTGGAATTTTATGTGAATTTTGATTGAAAATGAACACCACTCAAAATAATTTTCTATGTAAAACGATACTTATTGCATCGAATTGTGAAAGATTTTTAGTTTAGTTTGGCAAATCGTAGTGACATTATTGAATCTGTACTTTTAGAACAAGATAATCGATGTATAAAAATGGCAAGTTTGCTAATATTTTGAAACATTTCGTGTAATTTTTCCCTCATTGTTCAAGTTGTTTATGTTGTTCTGTCTTCTGAAATATGCTGAATTATGTCATTAGAGCTCTCCTCACATCTTGTGTGTACACATCATGTGCACATATGCCTACTATGATATTTCTGGTACTTACATAAATTAGGCCATCAGTATTTATCGTGATATCGTGAAGCAGGAAGGGAGTAGAGATCCGATGACATGTCATTCAGGATCTTTCATTATGGCTTTGCCGCCAAAACTAAGTACACTATACACAGCTTTCAAGTTTGATGTTTAATTGAGAGGATAGTGACAAATTCAATTGAACGTGGGGAAGAAAAGTGTATAAAGAGGGCAATCTTGAAATTTAGAGGAGATTTTCGGTGAAAACGCGCGAGGCAACATTTTGTTTTCACGATTTTTCTGCAACTTTTATAAATAGGATACTAGAAATGTACGAATGATCTTGTTGGTGAATCTAAATCTGACTACTCATCTTTTGATTCGTCTAGCTATCAGTACTATTAGCTCAATGCTTGATGAGCTATAGGTGAAAAACCTTTGCATTGTGTATAATAATTGGTGAAAGTTTCTTTTTCTTGAATTTTCAAGTTCCAACCCCCCATCCCACCCCAACCCCGAGAAAATCAATTTTCGAGTCTCGCTGGATTTAGCACAATTTTTTTGAACTTCTTGTTACCTGAATTTGACTGAAATTAGTGAAAATATTTTCCAATGGAGCTTACGGTGTACAGCAGCTGAACATATATGCAACTTACTATGAGATTATTACAACTTTGCATTTTAACGAACTGTGACAACAATCTATATGCTAATTGTTAGCTAATCCATTACCTTGAAATTCGGTCATATTTAAGGACCATGCCTTGGTACAACAATTTAAGATGTTTTTATCGGTCATCAATGAAGACTACGTGACTAACCATTAACACTCGATATTGCATACTTTCAAGCCCGAGAACGTATGCAACAATTGAACAGATAATAATAACGTGTGCAAAATCTATCAACGTAATAGCTTATTGTTTTCGCAAATTTTGAATTGCATCAACCTGGTTCAATAAAGCGACCCTGTTTCATATCGATTCCACTATAACACTGAACATTATTATTCCACAGATTTGGAAGAAAACCAACTTTCATTTGTGCATTGGTACTTACACTAGTTTCGGGCGTTGGTACGGCGTTTTCTCCAAACTACATAGTTTTCGCTATTGGTCAGTTTCTGCTTGGTTTTGGCGAAGTTGGACTCTTTTCGGTTGGCTTTGTGATAGGTAAGACACATTCTCATTATGTACTACTGCCACTGCAAGTACTATCAGTACCTGGAAAACACGAAAGGTTCATTATGTGTTTGCTTGAAGGATATAACCTGTGGACAGTACATTTTTTTAAATTCCTGAAGTCGTTATCACAAAGTTTAAATCAGCGTCTTTAAGTCATTCTGAACTGTTCTAATATATTTTCCTCAGCAACATTCATATACAATACCAATGTAAGTATTATCCTGTATTTTCAGGCGTAGAGCTAGTCGGTCCCTCATGGCGAGTATTCACTGGAATCGTCATTGAAGTATTTTTCGCAATTGGCTATATGCTTCTCGCTGTTGTTGCATGGGCATTTCAAACAAAGTGGAGATACGTCCAAATGATCAGCGCTTTGATATTGGTACCATTTCTCCCATATATCTGGTAAGTTTGCGCTGAGTCTGTTTACAAAACGCGGAGAAAGAAACAAACTTAATAATTTCAAATAAGCGAGTGGAAGCCATGTTAAGGTAATATGCATCGGTGTATCTCCTTAGTAATATCAACAGTTACGTTATGATTTCTTTGTTTACTAATGGTTCCTTAAAATTGACGGCGGTAAAAATATAATCATGCCACTGTTAAGAAGCTGTGATAATGCTTTGTCTTCTAAACTATGGTACTTAGGCTTGGCTGATCCATTTGATCATTCGTACTGCTGTTACTTCTGACCCAAGTATACTCATGTCACTACTAACACTATAGGGAAAAGTGCGTGACTAGAGCGAGCAACTGACGCTTTCTCGCAATCGGTGAGAATCTGTTCTTATTCTCACCGCTGTCGGTGAGAAAATTTTAATCTCTACTGGAGATTGGTGAGAAATGCACTCCTTGGCGAGAATCAAGTGTGAGAACAAATTCTCACCGGTGAGAATGGAAATTCACACTAAGTACAGCGAGAATTGAAATTCACTGGCGAGAATCATCAAGACTTGCTGTTCATTGGCGAGAATCATAAAGACTCCGAACGGCGAGTCTTGATGATTCTCGCCAGTGAATTTCAATTCTCGCTGTACTTAGTGAGAATTTCCATTCTCACCGGTGAGAATTTGTTCTCACACTTGATTCTCGCCAAGGAGTGCATTTCTCACCAATCTCCAGTGGAGATTAAAATTTTCTCACCGACAGCGGTGAGAATAAGAACAGATTCTCACCGATTGCGAGAAAGCGTCAGTGGCTCGCTCTAGTCACGCGCTTTTTCCCTACAGTGTAAGTCGGCCAAAAGGCTGCTTGGAGCTCTAAAGGCTAGCTCTCCTTCGCTCGCTGCCTTCATACACCAGTGTACAAAGTGAAAGTTACCAACCCTCTCGTGCGACCGGGTCTTCTTGTCTTTGATGACGTATGGTGATAAACATGGAAGCATAAACTTGTCTTTGTTTACAGGTTACTTCCGGAGTCCATTCGCTGGCTTGTTCAGCAAAGGAAGTACGGTAAAGCACGAAAATTGTTACAAAAAGCAGCTAAGATGAATAAAGCTACCCTGCCAGAAAATTTATTCGATGAAGAGGAAGAAACTAAATCCAAAGACGTCGACGAGGTAAACGACAACTTCGTCATTTTCTCTCTTCACATACAAGTCACATACAAATTTTGTACAACTCACTTGTCAGGTGTCAGAAGCAAACGCAGTAGCCTGACGTTTCGTTCTTGATGTGGCCAATAAATCAAGATAACTTTCTTCCGGTGATCACTTTTGATTCGAGGCATGTAATAAATGTTTCATTATGACACAAATTCATTGGTTTGAAAGCGTCCCATGTATCCAGTAATAATATATATCTACGTATGCTTCATTGACCTATTCAACGCGTCTCAATTTTTGTTAAATGGTTACGGCCTGCTATTGTGGTTTCGAGTACGGTACTTTAAACATAGACCCTGCAGCGAGGGTCTGTGCTTTACATGTAAATAACAATGGATGTAATATCCTCACCAGGGTCATGTAAAGCAGATATTGGAAACAGTTTCATTGCTTTTTATTTTATTTTGTATCAGACTCTAACTTTGCATGCATTTTCTTCCTTTTGTTCCTACCACAGGAAACCCAGAAGCGATCGTTTATAGACCTCTTCAAGACACCAACTCTCAGGATTAGGACACTTAATATATTCTTTAACTGGTATGTATTTAAAATTATAATAATTGCAAGTGAATTTGTGTTTGGAAAGCCTTTGTCTAGTACATCGCTCGCATATCTTTTCACGAAAATGTTTTTTGGTTGTTTGCTCCGGCGCTTCAAAAGACCATTCATGCATCCGTCAAGAAAGGACTAGCATACTAATTTGAAACATGGTAAGGTACATGATACACATGCAAGTGGTGTTTTAAAATTTTATTGAAGAAGCATTGGTACCCAGCCACCCCGCGAGTGCCACCACAGGTATATAGGGAAGACAAAAAACTTGAGCACCACTTTGTGTATTGACTTAGGTATTTGTATGGACGTTGTTGCTCCGTCGTTCTGGTTCATATGAAGTGAAATTTTCAATACAAATAAAAATTAACAATATGAGACATAGAAAATGGTAAACATAACGAAAAATACATTGTACCTGGTCAGATTGCAGGGATTACATATGTAAATTTGTTCTGATATCATACAAATTGCATCCCTATTCTTCAGTAGAGGATTTGATTTTTAAAGTTCACTCAAAGTACTTCAACAATAAATACACAAAGTGGGTCTATATTTTATCGATGATATTGTCACAAACATGCGTATGACAAAATCAACGACGATAAAACGTGAAATAGTTATGAGGAATTATAACGCTAGCTGTTTGTGAGGATATGTCATTTTTTTTAATCATAGTCAAACATTATGATTCAGAAGTAAGTTTTGAATGACTTTTAAAGGTTGGTTCTGATTTTCTAGAGATGTACTTGAGATTTCAGCAAACGATGACAATAATGGCATGAGCTACATTGTATTTCTAAGTATATATTTGCCAAATTTTGGTTGGCTGTGTGAGATACTATTGTGTTCCAAGGAACGTGATATGATTATTCAAACTGCAGGGTATGTTATTGTGGAAGGTATTAGCGACCTGTTTCATTCCACTGTGGACTGCCCACTGTAGACTGCCCACTGTAGACTGTCAACTGTAGACTGTCCACTGTAGACTGTCAACTGTAGACTGTCCACTGTAGACTTAACCTACTTTGTCACCGCTCTTTTATTGTACAGGTTTTCAAATTCACTCGTTTACTTTGGACTGTCCTTCAATACGGACAATCTAGGCGAGAACGATTACGTGAATTTCTTCATATCCGGAGCTGTTGAAGTGCCAGCTTATCTGTCATGTCTCATTCTACTGAAATTTGTCGGTCGCCGTCCAATATTGTGTGTATATATGTTGATTGGAGGATTGGCATTGCTTGCATCACTTCCGTTCCAAAGTGATCCATGTAAGTTTATATCCAGAACCTTGAAAACACAGGTGTCAACAGGAAAGTCAGTCAATTTCACACATGTTGTAATATCGTTACCATAAATCAGATCCTGTTTCGCATGCATTGGTTTATCACCATATTTGCACAGCCGCAGGCTTCAATACCAACGTAAATAGTGAACAATCGTAATAACAACAATACTAATTTGTGATTTTGATAATAACAATAAGAACACTACTACTACAACTACTACTGCTGCTGCTACTACTACTGCTGCTGCTGCAGCTACTACGAACTGTAGTCATCATCATCTTCGTCGTCTTCGATGCCGTGGTCGTTGTCGTCGTACATCCTCAACTATTGGCATCAGAGTAATATGGCCTGCAGACAAAACATCTCAACATCTCGGTGTTATATAGGTCATTTCCCCCACACTCGTCATGACCTGAGTTCAATTAGTCTAGAACATTCTCAAGGTCACTGCCCTTGATGACCTCACAACCTTGAATTCAATTAGTCATGTTTGGAATGTTCTGGAAAGTTGATTAGTTGTGTAAGGGAGATAATTTTAGAACAGTAATTAGCATGTCAATAAAAGTTCTAGATTGTTCTTATATGCCTTTATAAAAGGGACGTGCTCAGCTTCCAGTCAGACTTTTGGGATCGTGTCTCTTGTGTGTTACTAAACTCCAGCAGTAGTCATTCTCAAGACTTTTCAAGACCTTCACTGCCAACGCTGGATTTATACTGTGGACTTTGTGCAGCTTCAAGCCTGCAAGGACTGTTCATTCATCCAACTGACTGTTACAACTCTGAGACTGGAGCTTTGCCGTCCCAGCTGAGATAAGTAGTCTGTACACTTTTAAAGCTTGTACTCTATCCCTGACTTAGCAATTAGTTTTATTTTCGTAATAAATTTGTTTAAACGTTAACTGCTGAGTTCACCCTTTTGTTCGTCTTCTCTGCACGTAACAAAATTGGGGGCTCGTCCGGGATACGAATATTTTGAGCCGTTTGACAACATTTTGCCTACCTTTTCAAAATACTTTACACTGTGAACTCAGCGAAATTCAATCATGGCGGAATTCAAGCCAGACGAATTTATGGATGACCTTGATCAGGACACATTTAATTCCCTCAGAAAAGACAACCTCATAGCACTGGCAAATTTCCTTAAAGTAGATGTCAAAAGATCTATGCGCAAGCGGGAAATACAGTTCAAGATTGCAAAACATTTAGTTAATTCTGGCCATTTTGAGGAGTCTGCCTTAAAAGATTATGAGCCTGAGTCCTCCTTCGAACTCAAAAAATTAGAATTAGAAATACAGGCAGATTTGGAGCTTAAGAAATTGGAATTAGAAAAGGAAAAATTACAAATGAAAGAAAAAGAAAGGCAGGAAAGATTAGAAATGGAAGAAAGACAGAGAGAAAAAGAATTGCGATTAGAAGAACAGCGATTACAGGTAGAAATAAAACGTTTAGAGCTTGGACAGTCAGGAAAATTCTTCCCTTCAGACAAGTTTGACATCACTAAGCATTTCAGGTTAGTTCCCCCTTTCCAAGAAAAGGATGTTGATAAATATTTCCTTCATTTTGAGAAAATTGCTCAGAGTCTGAATTGGCCTAAGGAGTCCTGGTCTATGCTTTTGCAGAGTGCTTTGGTGGGTAAAGCCAGATAAATTTACATTCAGTTGTCAGTAGAGCAGGCTTCAGATTATGATTCTGTGAAGGAATTAATTCTCAAGGGCTATGAGTTGGTGCCTGAAGCTTACCGTCAGAAATTTAGGGATTGTGAGAAGGTGAAGATCAAACTTATGTGTTGAATTTGCTCGAACAAAAGAACAACTGTTTGATCGTTGGTGTTCTTCTGAAAAGGTCAGTCAGAATTATGACAAATTACGACAACTTGTTTTGATTGAGGAATTTAAAAGGTGCATCCGGAGTGACATCAAGACGTTTATCAATGAACAAAAGGCAGATACATTGGAGGTTGCTGCACGTTTGGCCGATGATTATTCATTGACCCACAAATCTTCATTTCTCAGCAAACCATCCCAGTCCTTTTCATACAGAAACAATGCAGGTAAATTTAACTCGTCCTTTTCATCCAAGAATTTTTCAAAGGACAGTAGGAAATCAAATGACAACAGTTCACAGAGTTCAAGTAACACTCCACATCATCAGATCCCAAGTCTCAATCTCCTTCTGACAAACAGTTTGGTACACTTTCTTGTAATTATTGTAAGAAAGACGGCCATTTAATGTCAGAGTGTTTCAAATTGAAAAGAAAACGTGAAGGTCAAAGTGGTCAAAGAGGATCTAAGCCAACCGGCTTTATTTCTCCATCAACTCAATTAGAGTCTAATAATGTGTGTAACACATTTTCTGAGGTTAAACCCCTCTTATCCCCAATTAATGAGGTCAAGGTCAATTCTTCTCAAGATAGCATTATGGGTATTTTCGAACCATTTATTCATGATGGTTTTATATCACTTTCTAGTGATTTTCTTCCGCTACCCCTGTCAAAATTTTAAGAGATACCGGTGCTTCCCAGTCTCTTTTGTTGGCAGATACCCTGCCGTTTTCTGAAAAGTCATTTTCAGGTTCTAAAGTTCTTATTAAGGGGGTAGATTGTAATGACTACATTCCTGTTCCTCTCCATAATGTCTATTTGTCTTCGGACTTTGTTTCTGGACCTGTGACTTTAGGTATTAGGCCTTTTTTGCCTTTTGAAGGGATTCACCTTCTTCTCGGAAACGACCTTGCTGGGGACAAGGTCATTACTATCCACTTGTGACTGATAATCCTAGTTTAGATCAGGATCCAGAGCCAATTGAACAAGAGATACCCGATTTATTTCCTTCGTGTGCATTACTCGAGCCATGTCAAAGAAAACTTCCGAGAATCAAATACTCTCAAGAATAATGTCACAGATGTTGACTTAAATGACACCTTTCTCAGTCAGGTGTTTGACACGGATCATTCCGTTATCCCTCGTGGATTTGAAACTTCCAGTAAAACTTCTGCGGACCAAAGTCAGACATTTTCTAGATCAAATCTCATTGCAGAACAACACAAAGACCCAGATATTTTGTCTTTGTTTGACAGGGTAGATGATGAAGGTAAAACTTCAGATAGCTCTGTTTCCTATTACACAAAATCTGGTATTCTCATGCGTAAATGGAGACCTCCAGACGTTTTGGTTGATGACGATTGGGCTATAAAACATCAAATTGTGGTTCCAAAGCCCTATCGTGCTGAAATATTGCTGCCTGGCCCATGAAACCCCCTGGGCTGGTCACTTAGGAGTCAGGAAAACTTATCATAAAATTCTCAGTCACTTTTATTGGCCTAATCTCAGGCAGGATGTAGCACATTTCTGTAAAACTTGTCACACATGTCAAATGGTAGGAAAGCCAAATCAGACCATTCCAAAGGCCCCTTACAGCCAATTCCTGCATTTCAAGAACCATTTAGTAGGATACTAATAGACTGTGTTGGGCCCCTACCAAAAACAAGATCAGGAAATGAGTACATGTTGACAATTATGTGTACATCAACTCGGTTCCCAGAAGCCATACCACTGAGAAATATAAAGACAAAGACTATAGTGAGAGCTTTAGTCAAATTTTTCACTTTATTTGGCCTCCCTAAATGTGTCCAGTCCGATCAAGGCTCCAACTTTATGTCTGGAATTTTTCAACAAGTAATGGATCAGCTAGGCATTAAACAGTATAGGTCATCCGCCTATCATCCAGAAAGTCAGGGTGCTCTTGAGCGATTTCATCAAACTTTGAAAAACATGATTAGGACCTACTGTTTTGACACAGAGAAGCAGTGGGATGAAGGAATTCATTTTTTGCTCTTTGCTGTTAGAGAGTCAATTCAGGAGTCTCTTGGTTTTAGCCCATTTGAGCTTGTATTTGGACATACAGTCCGTGGCCCACTTAAGCTCGTTAAAGAGAAATTCCTATCAGACGATGATGATTGTCTGAATATTTTGCAATATGTGTCAGATTTTCGTACAAAACTCTCTAAAGCATGTGAATTAGCCAGAGAAAATCTTGAGTCATCTCAGCAGTCAATGAAAACCAAATATGATAAAAGCACCTCAAAACGGAAGTTTGAACCAGGTCAAAAAGTTCTTGTTCTACTTCCAATTCCTGGCAAACCACTCCATGCTCGTTACTTTGGGCCATACCTAATTGATAAGAAATTGAGTGATTTAAATTACATCATAATAACACCTGACAGGCGAAAACAAAAACAGCTATGTCACATAAATATGCTTAAGCCATATTTGGATAGGGATAATCCTACTATAACTCAGCCTGTCAGTGCAGTCAGTTCAAACCATTATGAAGATAGTGATACTGAAACTGACTTGAGTGAAAATACTCTAAACTCAAAGCTGGGCTCGGTCAAGCTTCAGAACTCAGAAATCCTGGAGAAGCTGGAGTCTACAAAGTTGGCACACCTCCATCCAGAACAACAACAACAGGTGAAAGAACTGCTCCATGAATATAAACACCTGTTTCAAGATGTTCCAACGAGGACAAACGTCATCTATCACGACGTTGATGTTGGGGACAGTAAGCCTGTAAAACAACATCCATACAGACTGAATCCAACAAAAGCGAAATATCTCCAGGAAGAAGTCAAATACCTGCTGGACAATGACTTTATTGAACCCAGTAAAAGTAACTGGAGTTCGCCGTGCATACTTGTTCCCAAATCAGACCACAGTTATCGTATGTGCACGGACTTTAGGAAGGTCAACGCTTTAACAAAGACAGACACTTTCCCAATCCCGAGGATTGATGACTGCATCGACCGAGTGGGAAAAGCCAAGTATGTGACGAAATTTGACCTACTGAAGGGATTTTGGCAAGTCCCTCTGACGGATCGTGCTCGTGAAATATCCGCCTTTGTTACACCAGACGGATTGTTCCAGTACAAGGTGATGCCATTCGGAATGAAGAACTCCGGCAACGTTCCAACGGATGATCAACGACGTCATATCCGGGCTAGACGGATGTGCAGCTTACGTTGACGACGTCGTCCTGTATAGTGACACCTGGGAGGAACACATCAAGCTCATGCGGAAGTTCTTTGAGAGACTGAGCAAAGCAATGTTGACTGTCAACCTTCCCAAATCTGAGTTTGGTTGGGCTAGGGTAACTTACCTCGGACATACTGTAGGGCAGGGTGAGGTAAAACCTGTTGATGCCAAACCATACCAAACTGCAAACGACAACTGATGCGCTTTCTCGGTATGGCTGGTTACTACAGAAAATTCTGTCCAAATTTCTCCACAATTACTGAGCCTTTGACTAACTTACTTAAAAAGAAAGTAAAGTTTGTTTGGTCAGAGCAATGCCAACAGGCATTTGATACACTTAAAGCCATACTGCAAAGTGTTCCAGTGTTGTCTGCACCAGATTTCACTTTGCCATTCAAATTAGCTGTGGATGCTAGTGATACGGCTGCTGGTGCTGTTTTATTGCAAGAGGATAGTCATGGTATAGATCATCCTGTTTGCTATTTTTCACGCAAATTTAACAAATCCCAGAGAAACTACTCTACAATTGAAAAAGAGTGTTTATCTTTGATATTAGCTTTACAGCATTTTGAAGTTTATGTTACTTCTTCAAATCAGCCAATAGTGGTTTATATTGATCACAACCCTCTTGTATTTCTACAGAAATTTAAAGGCAAAAATCAGAGATTGCTTAGATGGAGTTTAATGTTACAGGAGTTTAATCTTGACATTAGACATATCAAGGCAGAGACAATTTAATTGCAGACTGTCTCTCTCGTATTTAGAGTTTATTGTTGTTCACTTTCAAGAAATTTTACTTTAGAGTAAAACAAATTTGAGTACTTAAATCCTTTTCAAGATTACATTTGTAAAAGAAAGATTTTCTTTGAAAAATTTTCTTTTTTTGAAGAGGGGGTGTGTTATGTAGGTCATTTCCCCCACACTCGTCATGACCTGAGTTCAATTAGTCTAGAACATTCTCAAGGTCACTGCCCTTGATGACCTCACAACCTTGAATTCAATTAGTCATGTTTGGAATGTTCTGGAAAGTTGATTAGTTGTGTAAGGGAGATAATTTTAGAACAGTAATTAGCATGTCAATAAAAGTTCTAGATTGTTCTTATATGCCTTTATAAAAGGGACGTGCTCAGCTTCCAGTCAGACTTTTGGGATCGTGTCTCTTGTGTGTTACTAAACTCCAGCAGTAGTCATTCTCAAGACTTTTCAAGACCTTCACTGCCAACGCTGGATTTATACTGTGGACTTTGTGCAGCTTCAAGCCTGCAAGGACTGTTCATTCATCCAACTGACTGTTACAACTCTGAGACTGGAGCTTTGCCGTCCCAGCTGAGATAAGTAGTCTGTACACTTTTAAAGCTTGTACTCTATCCCTGACTTAGCAATTAGTTTTATTTTCGTAATAAATTTTGTTTAAACGTTAACTGCTGAGTTCACCCTTTTGTTCGTCTTCTCTGCACGTAACACTCGGTTTGATGATAAATTGTAGCTTTAATCACAGATCATAATAACATGTCTTTGATTGCAGCTTTGGAGTGGTTAGTGGTTACCCTGGCAATGACTGGCAAGTTTTGTATCGCTGCTTCGTATGCTTTAATCTACTTTTATGCCGCTGAAATATTCCCTACCCCTATTAGGTAAGGCACTGTTAACGTTTTATGCACCTTGTTAAACTTCTCATGGTTATTTTGTTAAGGAAATTGCCTACTATTCTTTTGTACAATGGAGGAGGAAAGTCGGTGATTACCATGTAGAGTTTTTGATCGCAATTCAGATGTACGCCAACTACACTGCTATTCTCTCTTGATTTCGGGAAAAAACACAGATCCCTTACAGTGGCATATTGGAAAATTGAGACATGTAGAGAACTTCAATACCATGTTTTAAAAATATGTCCACGAATATACATATCATCTTAAGTCTGATGCTATCTTTATAAGATTCGGGTACATCGAAAAAGACTGACCAAATGATAATTGCGAGTCAACTGTCCTTTTGTCAGTCTTTTTGCGAGTGCTGTAAAGAAAACTTTTAAAATAACGACATGCTTGTATTCAAATTGAAACTTGTGAAAATTAACACTACATACTACAAATATAACTTCCTGATTAATTTAGATCAAGATATGTATAACATGGGCCTATCATCTTTAAAAAATTCTTTCTAATCTTTTGAGAGTCGTATTGATTTAAGGCATTTCATAGTTGAGAATGTACCGATGGTGTAATCTCAGAAATAATGCTGAATATCTTGTCCTGAGCCTCTGATGTAAAATAGTATGACACTGAAATATTATAGCCATATTACAGAATTTACAACCTCAGCTGAGTCTAAATAAAGGGAAAGCTTCATCATGAGTTACTCTTACAAACCTATCCTCAAAATTTAACCTCGCTAGGATGAATAGTCGAGAACTAGATAAATGGTACCGATCCAGAGATACCAGCGGAGAAGAAGAGAGTGATAGTGAAAATATTGCATTTTTAGTTCAGACATACATAAATGGAAATTTGATTGTGCAAAGGCTAATGACAAAGATACCAATACGCAAGTACGTTGTGTAAATCGATTTAGAAAACGAGAAAGATCATACACAATATGGGAGGAACGATTTGAGCTGAAATAAATATCTAATCAGTTTAAACAGTGCCGTTTATGAATTGACAAATATTCTATCGGGAAATATTTGTGACAGGGTTAAGGGGTCTAGACACGAAGAAGTATTCCAGCTAATGTTCCCGCATCCTTCACTGCTGACCCCCCTTACATACTAATATCACCCCTGCCTTTTGACATATCACTAGTTTTGTAGGTTTTGTATAATTCTTCGACCCACAATATTTTACACCTTTCCACAATAATACTGTCCGTCTTCAAGTTCCACAGTATGGCATTAATTATTGTAATTTGTCTTCATTTCTCTAGAAATGTCGGTATGGGAGGTTCATCAATGTCTGCCCGTATAGGTGGTATCATTTCACCATACATAATGTTACTCGGTGAATATGTCTGGGAACCATTGCCCTTCATCATTTTTGGATTCTTATCTATTCTGGCTGGTTTACTAGCTCTCTTCCTGCCGGAGACGCGTAACAAGGCATTGCCAGAGACTATCGAAGAAGGTGAAACATTTGGAAAGGGGTAAGAGAGATCACAAAAGTCACGCTTAGTCTTCACAGTAATGCTTTCATTTCCATCGTACGTTTGAAATGGATTTCATTCCAACAGAAAATTTTGTTTGGAAGTGTGTCGCATTAATCCGTATCGTCATATATTTAACACAGAAACGTCGACAAAAGTGGTGCAAGAAATACTGTCAATGTTGAGTTGGATGATGTGTCGCCTAGCAACAACGTAATGACGTCGATGGATTCAAAAGAACAGCTTGCTGACTCATTTTAGCAAACCGGAACGAAGTAACTCGCAATGGACCAGACGAGGCTGACATGAAAACTGTCACATAATCGTCTTCCTAATGAATACGTCACTCATGAGAACCATTGTGTCAATCTCTCGCTATATAGTTACCCTATACTTGTACCCTGTACTTGTGTGTTTCTCCCTTGTAAGTGATATACATGTACCTGATACGTATTACGTTTCATGACTTGATACCATAGGGAATATCAAGTTTTCATCCTTTCTTTAGTTTATCCATACGAAGACTATTTTAAGTATATGACGTTCTGATTTGTTTTGCATCAACAGCTAACAAGAGATTTTAACCAAACACTCAACAAGTTAGTCGAAATTATGTGGCTGAGAGTGTCAAATTGTGTACCAAGCAGAGCTTTAACAACATTTGTAGGGTCTCTGGCGGCGTTGCGTGCTCTGAGATCATAAAGCAAAGCCTTCAAATATAAATCTCAGGAAAATCATAAGATACTTATTTTCTGTGAAAATTTGAGCAGCGGCGGAAACATCAATGGGAGAACTAAGGGAATATACTCCAATGATTAAAAAATACAAATATAATAAATAAATTGTATTATTACATGCCTCGACGTGAATCCAAATCAGTGCATTGATTTGAATAGGAACATCCGGGATGTTAGCAGGCAATAATATATATTGCTCATTCCTGGGGAATAAAGTCACAGGGAGCAAGAGTTACTGGTTTTTACTGAAATTTGAAATAAAGATTCGTCATAGAACTGAAACTAAGTAAGGGAGCGTTCAGTTATTATGGCCGAGGGTGGGCCGGCAAATTCTTCCTGCGCATCAGTCAAAATAAGTGAACCCCCCTACCCATTGTACCAAAAAATTGATGACCCCCCCCCCTTTCAAGATGACAAAAATTTCATGACCCCCCCCCCCCCCCAACATTGCTTGAGTAAAGTTGCACACACAAACACCTCGGGTATGGAGCGATAGAATCCCCCCAAAAAAGAGCTTAGATTTTTTCAAAAGACCTTCCTTGCAAACTCAAAAGGTGTTGAAAGCTCAGGTTTCCCCTTCTGACTTGCTTATAATTTTGAAATTACCCCTCAAAGGGGTTGGACAGAAATTACTGGTGGAACGCAATATTTTTGCGCAAGCATGTGTGTACAAAATTTTGATATTTGGATTTAATTAAAAATCAGCTGTTGATAATGTTGATTCACTATACATGGTATACATATATTTTCTCATACATGTATGAGAAATCTATGTAGTACTTTTTAAATGCAAAACTGTATCTATGCATTTATAGATATTTGATAATTTACATAAATATACTTAAATGAAATAGGGTTGTTACAACTGGCATGTGGACAAAAGGTTTGACCTTAGAATTTCACCAAAAATGTTCATCCACTATACATGGGAGTTAATGATAAAATTGTGAATAATTTTTTTCCCATGAAAAACTTGGTATACTTGTGCATATACAGACGTTCAATAATTAACATAATTGTACTTGATTAGAATATGATGGTTAAATGTGCATATTATGTGTACAAGAAATCTGATTATGGAATTTCACTGAAATTTATCCACTATACATGGGAGTCTATGAGGAAAGTATGAATAATTTTTTTCCAATACAAAAATAGGTAAACCCATGTATTTATGTACTCTCGATTATTGATATCAATGTACTAGATTAGATTAGGGTGGTAACAAATGATTTTTTTCCCATACAAAACTATCAAAATCTGTGTATTTAGAGACATTTGATAATTCATTTTAAAGTACTTAGTCAGCCTAGGATGGTTAAAGGTTGATATGTGTGCAAGAAATTGGATTTTGGAATTTCACCGAAATGTTGATTCACTACACATTGGAGTCTATGAAAAAACTAAGAATAATTTTTTACAATGCTAAACTAAATTAATTTGTGCTTTTATAGGTGTTTGATAATTGATACAAATGTACTTGATTCAAATAGGGTATTTAAAAGTTCAGATGTGGACAACAATTATGATATTGGAATTTCACCTAAAAGTATTATTTAACTTTTCATGGTACTAGTAGTCTCAGTACAGGTAACTGTTAAATAATTTCCCTGACAAAACTTGCTATATCTCTAATATGTAAGTAATAGGAATTGTTCATTGCCCTCAGTTCAGTGAGCTTGATTTACAATAAGACAAGCCTCAGAGTTGTCAAGTCAAGATGTTCATGTGACAGATAATTATACTTTTGTTCAGATTACAGGTGAATAACTGCAGAGAATGAACTCATGCAACGAATCATTTTTATCTCCCAGAATATTTATGAACACTGAAACTGCTTTTTGACGGGACGGATACTTATGAAAATTAAGTGACCCCCCCTCTGAGCTGTTTGAAAAACACATGACCCCCCTCCTTTGCAGTTTTCAAAAATGAGGTGACCCCCCTGGATTTTGCCTGCCCATCCCCAGCCATAATAACTGAACGCTCCCTAAACATGGGAAGTTGGGAAGCTGGCCTGTACTTTACGGAGCCGTCATTATTTACGGCCTGGGGGGGTCGGAGGAATTGCTTTCGAAACTCCAAAATTTCGAGTAACCCCCCCTGCCAAACATGACGTGTTTGAGTAACCCCCCCTCTCTGCTACAGAAAATTTGAGTGACCCCCCCTCCCCCCCCCAAAAAAAAAAAAATTGGGAAAGTTAAATATCTATACAGTAAAATGGATTGCTGCTGCGACAGGCCCTGTACAGACCCTGATTAAACCCTGTGGTATAGGTCTTTGTCGGAAGGAGGTTCCAATTGCTGTGGCAGGGGCTGATGTACAGGTCTGTATCCAGTGCTCTGGTGACATGCAGTTATTCTGTAGGATTTTTTTTCAAGAGGGGGAAGATGTGGTGCAAAAGCACCACAAGAGACCGCATAAGCAGTCGCGGGGGGGAGGTCAGGAGGGGGGTGTCCCCCCTCCTGCCATTGGAGCTTTTGAAAAATAGAGATTAAAATGGTGTTATTTGGTGGCACTTGGGGAGTATTTTTTTTCGTATAAAAAACTCAAAGGAAAATAAATCTGAGACAGTATTCCAAAACTTATATTTCAGTTCACTGATTTCAACTATATTTTTTGAAACCGAAAAAATAGCGACAGACATACATTTATTCACATTTATTATTTATTATTATTTTCCTGCAATAAAAGATGGTTTTGTTGTCAAGGCATTCAACTGGTTTTAAATTTATAGCATCAGAATAAGCTTGCTTTACACATTTTCGAAGAATCGGCTATGTCATATAAAATACACATTCTTTGGTTAGCTCGTGCATATGTCACTATAGGGAAAAAGTGCGTGACTAGAGTGAGAAACTGACGCTTTCTCGCAATCGGTGAGAATCTGTTCTTATTCTCACCGCTGTAGGTGAGAAAATTTTAATCTCCACTGGAGATTGGTGAGAAATGCACTCCTTGGCGAGAATCAAGTGTGAGAACAAATTCTCACCGGTGAGAATGGAAATTCACGATTAATTTTATTCCTACCAAATTTTTAGCCCTTGCATTCTTTTTTTTCTGGGCAGCAGAGTGGTGTAAAGTTGTAAGGTGATGGCTGGGTGATGGCTGATTTTCAGCAGCAGTGATAAGTTTCAGGTTGTTGGAGTAAATGTTAGTCAGAGTGCAGAAGGTAGGTTGATTTTTGTATGGCAGAGCAGCAGCTAGCCTGCCTGGCAGAGCAGTAGCTAGCCTGCCTGGCAGAGCAGCAGCTAACCTGCCCGGTAGAGCGACAGTTAACCTGTCCTGCAGAGCGACATTAATCTTTCCGGGAGGGATCCAGCAAACCTAATTTGGTTAGCAATGCCACGCTCTCTCAGAAAGATGGTCCTGGAGAGCTCCTGGACCACTGGGGATCCTTTTCTGGAGAGCTCCCGAAAATCTCGTCGGAAAGGCTAAAATTTTCATAAGGGCACTGATACCAATAGGTCACTGCAGTACAATAAGGATTCTTTCCGGTGACTGCATAGTAATAAAATAGTACTAAAATACTAACATAAATTTAAAATTATGTGTATTACTGTGCAATGCTCGAGCTATACACATTACTGAGGCTCTGTACAATAACTGCTTGAATTTGCTATCATAACTACTGACCATCATTCTGGATTCCAGTGCAGTTGGGCACTTTTTAAGTAGACCATTATGACCAAAATATTAATTTTTACCAACAATATTCATAACAACTTTATTGATAACAATTTTATACATTTTCATTATAAACCAATAATGCCTTATGACCCTGTGATAAAACCAGTCAAATGGTGTCAATGTAATATTCACTACACACATATCCGGATATAATTTTTGTTAATAGCCATATTGGATTATATACCATTTGATTGCTACGAGTACCGCTAGTGTGTTTTGATTATATAGACGGGGCTCTCTACAAGGGGATTTGGCGGGTTGGCTTGTTTTTGGGCAATCTATTTATATGGTAATAATCATACTAATACATTTTCATAACAAACGAATGAGCAAATTACAAAGTGCTCTCTCTAGGTTCCTCCCACAATGGGGGTGGGGGAAGTAAATGCCTCCTCTGCTTGGAAACTTGGGGGGGGGGGAGTTGGTTCTGATTTAGGGAGACCACAAATTATGCCAATTTATGTTATGTAAATTAAGATTTTTGAGGTATTATCGGTATTCGGTTACCTGTTTTTTAATAGCCAATCGTAGATTTTACGTGGGTGGCCGCTTTTTAAAAAGGGCGCCCCTACACGATCAGCCATGGCATACTTAGCCGCGTCGTCTGCATGTCCTACAGGTGTTATGGGGCAGTACGCTAAGCTCCGCCCCTTTACCATAAATGGAATATGCAAATTTACGGTGACCGTGTACCTTTAACAAATAAAGGTTAAAGTTTTGATCAAACATCATAGCAAATCCAAATGATAGTTCTTCAGCTTCTGAAGATTGGAAGCTAGCTGGGCAGAGAGTGGGTTTAATCAATTATTGGATGTAACGTCATAGACAGTAATCATGATGTGAAATGCCACTATCAATATTCTGGGTGTGTCATTTGAAATATTTTGGAGGACAACATGTCTTTAATTTGATGCTTGATCCACACTTTAAGGCAGAATGCGCCTAGGTGAAAGGCATTCGGACTTTCAATTTTTTAACAATTCTTTTCTGGTCTACCACTTGTGGGGGCTCATTTTAAACTCTTGGGGTAAGACAATGCTTGAATGATATTTTCTCTAGCTTGACAGAGAAGTAACAATACAGACTGAAAAAGCATAATTTGCCCATAGCCCCTGCAGGAAGAATTATCTGCCATTTTTCTTGAGTCCTATCACCCAGCTTTAGGATGAACTAAATTTTTCGGTTCTATATTTGCCCTGCTATGGGGAAAAGTAAGACTTTTTCAGTCCTTACTTGCCCCAGAGGGATGAGGCAAATTACCATTTTCTGCTCACATGTTGACACACGTGAGCATATGTTGCAGCGATGTCTGTCTATCTTTGTGTCTGTCTGCCTGTCTGTGTACTCAGTATCTCAAAAACGGCTCATCAGATCAGATTCAAATCTGGTAAATAGATTCAGTTTGCAAATGGCAAGAACTGATTAGTTTTTGGTGGGTGTGGCTTGCTTACTTTTTGCTCATTTGCATAATTAATGATTTTAGAAATAACTGATATATATTGACAACGACTGCACACAATTTGATGAGATTCGCTACAAATGTTGATCACATCAAGATATATCAGCTTTGAAAGATAATAAGGGGTGACGTTAAAGATAATTACTAATTTGCATGTTTAATGAAATTTCCTAATAAGGAGTATATATCTGAATTTACACAATCAAAATTGACAAAACTTGGTATGAATATTGAAGATACTATGATTTAACGTCATTGAAAGTCATTAAGCATTTTTACTTCATCCAAATCCTAATTTGCATATTTAATGAATTTTTGAAATTAAGGATATATATTTGAAGTTACATGACCAAAATTGATGAAACTTGCTATGTACATTAAAGATACTATTATGTAGGCTAACATCATTGAAAGGCATTAAGCATTTTTGCTTCAGCCAATTCCTAATGTGTGTATTTAATTAACTTTCCTAATTAGGGATATATACTTGGATTTATTTGATCAAAGTTGGCATAACATGCTATATACATTGATGATTATACCAGGTTATACCAATATTGGAAATCATTTCGCACTTAAGTTTTCATGTCAGCTAATTTATAGTTTGCACATAATGAGCTTTCAAAGTTTGAAATATATAGTTTGAAGGACTTGACCAAAGGCAATACACTTGCTATATAAAGTGGTGATACAATGATAGCAGTCAAAGAAATTAATTATTTCTATTTCAGCTAATTACATATTTGAATACTCAATGACCTATAGAGTTAATCTGTGGTGAATATTGTTTATTATGTTGACCATAGTACTTTCAATGAAGTTGCAAACATGTGGCAAAGGTTCAAATTTACACATAACTGCAATATATAATGAAACACGTGAGCATTTACAGTTCATATCTGGTTGAATTAATTTGTTATTCAGTTATTTGAACTACCTTCTTTTTGAGTCCTTATTTGCCTCGCTTTGTTGAAATCATGATTTTTTTGAATCCTCATTTGCCTTAGCCCACTGCACTGTAAATTACAATTTTCAGTCCTTTGCCCTCCTGTTGAGCAATTACTCCTTTTTAGTCCTCTATGTATCCTGCTGTGTGGTGTTCTGCAATGCTTCGGTCCTCATTGGCCCCTCTCTGGTCTAAGATGAGAAATACACGATGGCCATCCAGTCTTCATTACCCAGGGCTAAATTCATCTGGCAGCCCTTACAGAGTCTGGAGATACATACATGTACAGATGCTCCTGACTTAAAGCCATACACACTCTATATTTGTATACATGTACATACATGGACCAAATGTGAGCTTAAAACTAAGTTACTGTTTTTCTCTCTGATAAATTGTGCAACTCATTTGTGATTATTTATACTCTATAGGGTAGTTAAATGAAATGTGACGAGAGTTAAATTATCTGTTACACTTTAGGTGGCTAAAATTTAGAAGTAATTTTCATGGCCAGATGATGAGATCTCTTTATCTGGTTTCTAGATGAAACGCAAGATTGATAATAGCTGATAAGTGCTTAGAGTTGGCATAATGAGTTTGTCATCTTTCCTTTCCTTCAAAAGGAAGTAACTATTTCATTAGCCATCGTATGCTTGCATTACTTTTACCGATTTTAATATACACCAATTGAGGTATGTCTGTGCAAGGGTTCATGGCATAAAACATTTCCTCATAAATTTGCTGCAAGGCAGTCGTAAGGAAGGATTGCAAACCATTTGCAAACCATGGTGAGTTACCAATTGGCCAATTGTCTGTGTGCCAAGATTGATAAAAATTTTGTTATTTTGACAATATGCACAACATGGCAGCTATACTGGATCATATTTAATTAGAGAAATAGACAATATATTATATATGTTATTGTGTAGAGCACTTGTACCAAGTATGAACAATAACAGTCAATTGCTATAAGAGTGTATACATGTATCTAAATAAAATGGCTACCAAATGGGCATATTGGAACAATGTATTACCTTCAAAATTTTGATGAGCATGTTGTACTCTTTAGAGCCTTTCCATCATACCGAGCTTAAATGAAATTAAGTTCTAACTTGGCTGATATTAGTAACTCCAAACAAAAAGCCTAACTAATGAATGTACACATGTTACACTTTGTCCCATATGCCCTACATCTGTAGAACAATGGAAAGACAGTACACTTCGTCCAATGCCCTACAATTGTAGGTCAATTGACAGACAGTACACATTGTTATGTAGGTCATTTCCCCCACACTCATCATGACCTGAGTTCAATCAGTCTAGAACATTCCCAAGGTCACTGCCCTTGATGACCTCACAACCTTGAATTCAATTAGTCATGTTTGGAATGTTCTGGAAAGTTGATTAGTTGTGTAAGGGAGATAATTTTAGAACAGTAATTAGCATGTCAATAAAAGGTTCTAGATTGTTCTTACATGCCTTTATAAAAGGGACGTGCACAGCTTCCAGTCAGACTTTTGGGATCGTGTCTCTTGTGTGTTACTAAACTCCAGCAGTAGTCATTCTCAAGACTTTTCAAGACCTTCACTGCCAACGCTGGATTTATACTGTGGACTTTGTGCAGCTTCAAGCCTGCAAGGACTGTTCATTCATCCAACTGACTGTTACAACTCTGAGACTGGAGCTTTGCCGTCCCAGCTGAGATAAGTAGTCTGTACACTTTTAAGCTTGTACTCTATCCCTGACTTAGCAATTAGTTTTATTTTCGTAATAAATTTTGTTTAAACGTTAACTGCTGAGTTCACCCTTTTGTTCGTTTTCTCTGCACGTAACAAATTGGGGGCTCGTCCGGGATACGAATATTTTGAGCCGTTTGAAACATTTTGACAGCCTTTTCAAAACTACTGTATACTGTGAACTCAGCGAAATCAATCATGGCGGAATTCAAGCCAGACGAATTTATGGATGACCTTGATCAGGACACATTTAATTCCCTCAGAAAAGACAACCTCATAGCACTGGCAAATTTCCTTAAAGTAGATGTCAAAAGATCTATGCGCAAGCGAGAAATTCAGTTCAAGATTGCAAAACATTTAGTTAATTCTGGCCATTTTGAGGAGTCTGCCTTAAAAGATTATGAGCCTGAGTCTTCCTTCGAACTCAAAAAATTAGAATTAGAAATACAGGCAGATTTGGAGCTTAAGAAATTGGAATTAGAAAAGGAAAAATTGCAAATGGAAGAAAGGAAAGGCAGGAAAAATTACAAATGAAAGACAAAGAATTACAAATGAAAGACAAAGAATTACAAATGGAAGAAAGACAGAGAGAAAAGGAGAGAGAATTGGAAGAACATCGACTACAGTTAGAAATGAGACGTTTAGAGCTTGGACAATCAGGAAAATTCTTCCCTTCAGACAAGTTTGACATCACTAAGCATTTCAGGTTAGTTCCCCCTTTCCAAGAAAAGGATGTTGATAAATATTTCCTTCATTTGAGAAAATTGCTCAGAGTCTGAGTTGGCCTAAGGAGTCCTGGTCTATGCTTTTGCAGAGTGCTTTGGTGGGTAAAGCCAGAGAAATTTACATTCAGTTGTCAGTAGAGCAGGCTTCAGATTATGATTCTGTGAAGGAATTAATTCTCAAGGGCTATGAGTTGGTGCCTGAAGCTTATCGTCAGAAATTTAGGGATTGTGAGAAGGTGAAGGATCAAACTTATGTTGAATTTGCTCGAACAAAAGAACAACTGTTTGATCGCTGGTGTTCTTCTGAAAAGGTCAGTCAGAATTATGACAAATTACGACAGCTTGTTTTGATTGAGGAATTTAAAAGGTGCATCCGGAGTGACATCAAGACGTTTATCAATGAACAAAAGGCAGATACATTGGAGGTTGCTGCACGTTTGGCCGATGATTATTCATTGACCCACAAATCTTCATTTCTCAGCAAACCATCCCAGTCCTTTCCATACAGAAACAATGCAGGTAAATTTAACTCGTCCTTTCATCCAAGAATTTTTCAAAGGAGAGTAGAAAATCAAATGACAACAGTTCACAGAGTTCAAGTAACACTCCCACATCATCAGATCCCAAGTCTCAATCTCCTTCTGACAAACAGTTTGGTACACTTTCTTGTAATTATTGTAAGAAAGACGGCCATTTAATGTCAGAGTGTTTCAAATTGAAAAGAAAACGTGAAGGTCAAAGTGGTCAAAGTGGATCTAAGCCAACCGGCTTTATTTCTTCATCAACTCAATTAGAGTCTAATAATGTGTGCAACACATTTTCTGAGGTTAAACCCCTCTCATCCCCAATTAATGAGGTCAAGGTCAATTCTTCTCAAGATAGCATTATGGGTATTTTCGAGCCATTTATCATAATGGTTTTATATCACTTTCTAGTGATTTCTCTTCCGCTACCCCTGTCAAAATTTTAAGAGATACCGGGGCTTCCCAGTCTCTTTTGTTGGCAGATACCCTGCCGTTTTCTGAAAAGTCATTTCAGGTTCTAAAGTTCTTATTAAGGGGGTAGAGTTGTAATGACTACATTCCTGTTCCTCTCCATAATGTCTATTTGTCTTCGGACTTTGTTTCTGGACCGTGACTTTAGGTATTAGGCCTTTTTTGCCTTTTGAAGGGATTCACCTTCTTCTTGGAAACGACCTTGCTGGGGACAAGGTCATTACATAGGTCATTACTAATCCACTTGTGACTGATAATCCTAGTTTAGATCAGGATCCAGAGCCAATTGAACAAGAGATACCCGATTTATTTCCTTCATGTGCCATTACTCGAGCCATGTCAAAGAAAACTTCCGAGAATCAAAATACTCTCAAAAATAATGTCACAGATGTTGACTTAAATGACACCTTTCTCAGTCAGGTGTTTGACACGGATCATTCCGTTATCCCTCGTGGATTTGAAACTTCCAGTAAAACTTCTGCTGACCAAAGTCAGACATTTTCTAGATCAAATCTCATTGCAGAACAACACAAAGACCCAGATATTTGTCTTTGTTTGACAGGGTAGATGATGAAGGTAAAACTTCAGATAGCTCTGTTTCCTATTATACAAAATCTGGTATTCTCATGCGTAAATGGAGACCTCCAGATGTCTTGGTTGATGACGATTGGGCTATAAAACATCAAATTGTTGTTCCAAAGCCCTACCGTGCTGAAATATTGCGCCTGGCCCATGAAACGCCCTGGGCTGGTCACTTAGGAGTCAGGAAAACTTATCATAAAATTCTCAGTCACTTTTATTGGCCTAATCTCAGGCAGGATGTAGCACATTTCTGTAAAACCTGTCACACATGTCAAATGGTAGGAAAGCCAAATCAGACCATTCCAAAGGCCCCTTTACAGCCAATTCCTGCATTTCAAGAACCATTTAGTAGGATACTAATAGACTGTGTTGGGCCCCTACCAAAAACAAGATCAGGAAATGAGTACATGTGACAATTATGTGTACATCAACTCGGTTCCCAGAAGCCATACCACTGAGAAACATAAAGACAAAGACTATAGTGAGAGCTTTAGTCAAATTTTTCACTTTATTTGGCCTCCCTAAATGTGTCCAATCCGATCAAGGCTCCAACTTTATGTCTGGTATTTTTCAACAAGTAATGGATCAGCTAGGCATTAAACAGTATAGGTCATCCGCCTATCATCCAGAAAGTCAGGGTGCTCTTGAGCGATTTCATCAAACTTTGAAAAACATGATTAGGACCTACTGTTTTGACACAGAGAAGCAGTGGGATGAAGGAATTCATTTTCTGCTCTTTGCTGTTAGAGAGTCAATCAAGAGTCTCTTGGTTTTAGCCCATTTGAGCTTGTATTTGGACATACAGTCCGTGGCCCACTTAAGCTCGTTAAAGAGAATTCCTATCAGACGATGATGATTGTCTGAATATTTTGCAATATGTGTCAGATTTTCGTACAAAACTCTCTAAAGCATGTGAATTAGCCAGAGAAAATCTTGAGTCATCTCAGCAGTCAATGAAAACCAAATATGATAAAAGCACCTCAAAACGGAAGTTTAAACCAGGTCAAAAAGTTCTTGTTCTACTTCCAATTCCTGGCAAACCACTCCATGCTCGTTACTTTGGGCCATATCTAATCGATAAGAAATTGAGTGATTTAAATTACATCATAATAACACCTGACAGGCGAAAACAAAAGCAGCTATGTCACATAAATATGCTTAAGCCATATTTGGATAGGGATAATCCTACTATAACTCAGCCTGTCAGTACCGTCAGTTCTGGCCATTATGAAGATAGTGATACTGAAACTGACTTGAGTGAAAATACTCTAAACTCAAAGCTGGGCTCGGTCAAGCTTCAGAACTCAGAAATCCTGGAGAAGCTGGAGTCTACAAAGTTGGCACACCTCCAGCCAGAACAACAACAACAGGTGAAAGAACTGCTCCATGAATATAAACACCTGTTTCAAGATGTTCCAACGAGGACAACCATCATCTACCACAACGAAGATGTCTGCGACAGTAATCCAGTGGAACAACATCCAGACGGACTGAATCCTGCGAAAGCGGAATATCTCCAGGAGGAAGCCAAGTATTTGCCGAACAATGACTTTATCGAACTCAGTAAAAATAACCGGACTTTGCCGTGCATACTTTATGCCAAATTCAGTGCCATTTCAAGTTTTCCAACAACAAATTGCAAGAAGATAGTCATGGGACATCCTGTTTGCTACTTTTACGCAAATTTAACAAATCCCAGAGAAACTACTCTACAATTGAAAAAGAGTGTTTATCTTTGATATTAGCTTTACAGCATTTTGAAGTTTATGTTACTTCTTCAAATCAGCCAATAGTGGTTTATATTGATCACAACCCTCTTGTTTTTCTGCAGAAATTTAAAGGCAAAAATCAGAGATTGCTAAGATGGAGTTTAATGTTACAGGAGTTTAATCTTGACATTAGACATATCAAAGGCAGAGACAATTTAATTGCAGACTGTCTCTCTCGTATTTAGAGTTTATTGTTGTTCACTTTCAAGAAATTTTACTTTAGAGTAAAACAAAATGTGAGTACTTAAATCCTTTTCAAGATTACATTTGCAAAAGAAAGATTTTTCTTTGAAAAATTTTCTTTTTTTTTGAAGAGGGGGTGTGTTATGTAGGTCATTTCCCCCACACTCATCATGACCTGAGTTCAATCAGTCTAGAACATTCCCAAGGTCACTGCCCTTGATGACCTCACAACCTTGAATTCAATTAGTCATGTTTGGAATGTTCTGGAAAGTTGATTAGTTGTGTAAGGGAGATAATTTTAGAACAGTAATTAGCATGTCAATAAAATAAAAGGTTCTAGATTGTTCTTACATGCCTTTATAAAAGGGACGTGCACAGCTTCCAGTCAGACTTTTGGGATCGTGTCTCTTGTGTGTTACTAAACTCCAGCAGTAGTCATTCTCAAGACTTTTCAAGACCTTCACTGCCAACGCTGGATTTATACTGTGGACTTTGTGCAGCTTCAAGCCTGCAAGGACTGTTCATTCATCCAACTGACTGTTACAACTCTGAGACTGGAGCTTTGCCGTCCCAGCTGAGATAAGTAGTCTGTACACTTTTAAAGCTTGTACTCTATCCCTGACTTAGCAATTAGTTTTATTTTCGTAATAAATTTTGTTTAAACGTTAACTGCTGAGTTCACCTTTTGTTCGTTTTCTCTGCACGTAACAACATTGTCCCTTTCCCTACATCTGTAGGTCAATGGGGCTGTAATAATGAAAGGAAACGCCGCATATCCATTTACAATAAGTACTTTATTTCATTTCTGAACTCCTCAAGCCTTGCTCAGAGATAAAACCTCTTGGGGACGAAAAACTCTGGTTGCTAGGACTTTTACAATCTAAGTTACAATCTTGCTACCTTGCTAACCTCTTCATTTTAGAATTTGGACAATGTAATTTGATCAACAGAGTTAATTTATAGAATTTGGTAATCAACTTGAATACGTACAGGCCAAAATTTTCAACATCAAAATGGTTTACTAAGGAGGTAAATAAAGTAGACTTGATCTGGACATAATAATTTTGTGAGATTTTGAAATTGCCAAATGTAAATCAAAACGCAAAATTTTATCTTTCTTCTATGACTTTAAACCCACCTGACTATCAAAAAAATACATTTTATAAAATTGACTATGGAAAGAATGCCATTTTCATGTTGCATTTGGATGTTTGATGCCAGGTTGACCTGACCAATTACAATTTTGTGAGTTCATAATTTGAATACAGCCAAATGAAAATTATGAGGGTTTTGTTGTATGTTGCCCCCGGACATCAAGCAACCAATCTTAAAACTATAACTTAAACATTAACAATATAGCTTAATGTCACTAACACTGTTGCTATTTAATACCATAAAAGTTTTGAGAAAAATAATTTCTAGAAAATGCAACATGTACATTGTGATGGCCCAGTGCAAGAGAGACATAACATACTTTTATCAATAGTTTTCATATTTTTATTTTCTTAAACCCTCTTTTGTATAAAATTTGGCAAATCAAACATTCTCAGCAACCCCTAATGGAATGGAATATTTTAAATCAGTGCAAGTCAAAACAGTTCCAAAGTTTTCCAGCGTAGTTTTCATCTTCATTTTAAAATGTTAATAATCTATGACTTTCTTGCATGAGACCATGGCTCTACAAACAAAGTGAGCAACTTGACATCTTGGATGAAGAGTTTTAGCATGAAATTTGTAATTAATTTTGTCAAACTGCCAAACTTAATGTCAAATTGTTCCAATATGTCATCCTTGACTACAAGGAGTCCACTTTGTTCACATGATAATGACATTCTTTTTAAAAAGATGACTCACATCTGAACAGCTGAGCTGACATACCTGGTAGTCGTACTATCCACTTGAATTTGGTACAGAAAGCCAAAATTCATGATGTCATCTCCACAGGACAGGTTTCCTCCACCAAATGATAAACCTCAGCACCATTACTCCATAGCCAAAGTAGCAAGCGCCATCACTTGATGATCTTCAAGAACTAAACATCCATTGGCAACCATGTGACTACTCCACTCCTAGAACAGCTCTGCCACACTCTTCAAAGCCAAGAGGACCACAGGACATGATCCCCGACCCTTAACAGATCTATCCGGCACCCTGAGTCTCAGATGGTACCACACCAAACAATGATTGTTATGTACAATAGCAAGACTTGAAAATTAAAATATGAATAAATTAGATTACACTTATGTTTCTGTGCAGAGGGAACAGTAACATCACTTCATAATCAACAATATTCCTGATATCCAGAGTATAGGTACTGTATTTGTCCTTGAGACCACCCATTCAACATTTAGGTACCCCTTATGCTTGTTTTCAAGTAGACCACATCAATACAGTGTTCTAGAAACATACTGTTACAAATATGTTTGTACATTGGTCTTAGCAAAAAGTACTTGTGATATCAGGCACAAGATTGGTACCCAAAAATTGATAGCTTGGTATGATCATGCATTAAGGTAGAAGGGCATTTTTGAAAGTTTTTATTAGGAGGAGACACTGAAACTGTTAACAGGTGCCCTCCTGTCATTACTTGATTATGTTCTCTGCCCACCAAGTAGCTTTTACATCCTTTCATTTCCAATCAGGAATTCCTAATCACCTGCGCCCTAACAGGCAGTCCTTGCAAAAACTCTTCAAAAACCAACAACAAAAGCTAGTGACCTTTTCCTATGTTCCCCTCAACCAATCCCTCGCACCATGAATCCATATCAACGACAAACATTTGCCCTCCCCCTCTGCCATCCCCTAAACAAACTGGTTCCCATACCCACTAAAATAATGTGCCCACCCCTCTACCATCCCCTGGTGCCAATACCAACAACAAAAGTGTGCCAATCCCTGGACTGTCAACCCCTTGTTCCAAAACCCACCACAAAACTGTGTCATCCCTCTGCCAACCCCTGGTTCCAATACCCACAACAAAAGTGAACCCAACCCTCTGCCAACCCCTGGTTCCAATACCCACAACAAAAGTGAACCCAACCCTCTGCCAACCCCTGGTTCCAATACCCATGACAAAAGTGTGGCCATCCCAATGCCAACCACTGGTTCCAATACCCACAACAAAAGTGAACCCACCCCTCTGCCAACCCCTGGTTCCAATACCCACAACAAAAGTGAACCCACCCCTCTGCCAACCACTGGTTCCAATACCCACAACAAAAGTGAACCCACCCCTCTGCCAACCCTGGTTCCAATACCCACAACGAAAGTGAACCCACCCCTCTGCCAACCCTGGTTCCAATACCCACAACAAAAGTGAACCCACCCATCTGCCAACCCCTAGTTCAAAAACCAACAACAAAAGTGAACCAACCCCTCTGCTAACCCCTGGTTCCAATACCCACAACAAAAGTGAACCCACCCCTCTGCCAACCCTGGTTCCAATACCCACAACAAAAGTGAACCCACCCCTCTGCCTACCCTCGTTCCAATACCCACAACAAAAGTGAACCCACCCCTCTGCCAACCGTGGTTCCAATACCCACAACAAAAGTGAACCAACTTTCTCTGCCAACCCCTAGTTCAAATACCCACAACAAAAGTGAACCAACCCCTCTGCTAACCCCTGGTTCCAATACCCACAACAAAAGTGTGCCAATCCCACTGTCAACCCCTTGTTCCACAACCCACAACAAAAGTGTGGCCATCCCAATGCCAACCCCTGGTTCCAATACCCACAACAAAAGTGAACCCACCCCTCTGCCAACCCCTGGTTCAATACCCACAACAAAAGTGAACCCACCCCTCTGCCAACCCCTGGTTCCAATACCCACAACAAAAGTGAACCCACCCCTCTGCCTACCCTCGTTCCAATACCCACAACAAAAGTGAACCCACCCCTCTGTCAACCCCTTGTTCCAATACCCACAACGAAAGTGAACCCACCCCTCTGCCACCCCTGGTTCCAATACCCACAACAAAAGTGAACCAACTTTCTCTGCCAACCCCTAGTTCAAATACCCACAACAAAAGTGAACCAACCCCTCTGCTAACCCCTGGTTCCAATACCCACAACAAAAGTGAACCCACCCCTCTGCCAACCCCTGGTTCCAATACCCAGAACAAAAGTGAACCCACCCTCTGCCTACCCTCGTTCCAATACCCACAACAAAAGTGAACCCACCCCTCTGCCAACCGTGGTTCCAATACCCACAACAAAAGTGAACCAACTTTCTCTGCCAACCCTTAGTTCAAATACCCACAACAAAAGTGAACCAACCCCTCTGCTAACCCCTGGTTCCAATACCCACAACAAAAGTGTGCCAATCCCACTGTCAACCCCTTGTTCCACAACCCACAACAAAAGTGTGGCCATCCCAATGCCAACCCCTGGTTCCAATACCCGCAGCAAAAGTGAACCCCCCTTCTGCCAACCCCTGGTTCCAATACCCACAACAAAAGTGAACCCACCCCTCTGCCAACCCCTGGTTCCAATACCCACAACAAAAGTGAACCCACCCCTCTGCCTACCCTCGTTCCAATACCCACAACAAAAGTGAACCCACCCCTCTGTCAACCCTGGTTCCAATACCACAACGAAAGTGAACCCACCCCTCTGCCAACCGTGGTTCCAATACCCACAACAAAAGTGAACCAACTTTCTCTGCCAACCCCTAGTTCAAATACCCACAACAAAAGTGAACCAACCCCTCTGCTAACCCCTGGTTCCAATACCCACAACAAAAGTGTGCCAATCCCACTGTCAACCCCTTGTTCCACAACCCACAACAAAAGTGTGGCCATCCCAATGCCAACCCCTGGTTCCAATACCCACAACAAAAGTGAACCCACCCTTCTGCCAACCCCTGGTTCCGATACCCACAACAAAAGTGAACCCACCCCTCTGCAAACCCTGGTGAACCCACTTTCTCTGCCAACCCCTAGTTCCAATACCCACAAGAAAAGTGAACCCACCCCTCTGCCAACCCCTGTTTCCAATACCCACAACAAAAGTGAACCCACCCATCTGCCAACCCCTTGTTCCAATACCCACAACAAAAGTGAACCCACCCCTCTGCCAACCCTCGTTCCAATACCCATAACAAAAGTGAACCCACCCCTCTGTCAACCCCTGGTTCCAATACCCACAACAAAAGTGAACCCACCCCTCTGCAAACCCTAGTTCAAATACCCACAACAAAAGTGAACCCACCCCTCTGCCAACCCTGGTTCCAATACCCACAACAAAAGTGAACCCACCCTTCTGCCAACCCTGGTTCGATACCCACAACAAAAGTGAACCCACCCCTCTGCAAACCCTGGTGAACCCACTTTCTCTGCCAACCCTAGTTCCAATACCCACAAGAAAAGTGACCCCACCCCTCTGCCAACCCCTGTTTCCAATACCCACAACAAAAGTGAACCCACCCCTCTGCCAACCACTAGTTCCAATACCCACAACAAAAGTGAACCCACCCCTCTGCCAACCCTGGTTCCAATACCCACAACAAATTTGAACCCACCCCTCTGCAAACCCTGGTTCCAATACCCACAACAATAGTGAACCCAACCCTCTGCCATCCCCTGGTTCCAATACCCACAACAAAAGTGTGCCAATCCCACTGTCAACCCCTTGTTCCACAACCCACAACAAAAGTGTGGCCATCCCAATGCCAACCCCTGGTTCCAATACCCACAACAAAAGTGAACCCACCCTTCTGCCAACCCCTGGTTCCGATACCCACAACAAAAGTGAACCCACCCCTCTGCAAACCCTGGTGAACCCACTTTCTCTGCCAACCCCTAGTTCCAATACCCACAACAAAAGTGAACCCACCCCTCTGCCAACCCCTGTTTCCAATACCCACAACAAAAGTGAACCCACCCCTCTGCCAACCCTTGTTCCAATACCCACAACAAAAGTGAACCCACCCCTCTGCAAACCCTGGTGAACCCACTTTCTCTGCCAACCTCTAGTTCCAATACCCACAAGAAAAGTGAACCCACCCATCTGCCAACCCCTTGTTCCAATACCCACAACAAAAGTGAACCCAACCCTCTGCCAACCACTAGTTTCAATACCCATAACAAAAGTGAACCCACCCCTCTGCAAACCCTGGTGAACCCACTTTCTCTGCCAACCCCTAGTTCCAATACCCACAAGAAAAGTGAACCCACCCATCTGCCAACCCTGGTTCCAATACCCACAACAAAAGGAACCCACCCCTCTGCCAACCACTAGTTTCAATACCCATAACAAAAGTGAACCCACCCCTCTGTCAACCCCTGGTTCCAATACCCACAACAAAAGTGAACCCACCGTTCTGCAAACCCTAGTTCCAATACCCACAACAAAAGTGAACCCACCCCTCTGTCAACCCCTGGTTCCAATACCCACAACAAAAGTGAACCCACCCCTCTGCAAACCCTAGTTCAAATACCCACAACAAAAGTGAACCCACCCCTCTGCAAACCCTGGTTCCCAATACCCACAACAAAAGTGAACCCAACCCTCTGCCAACCCTGGTTCCAATCACCACAACAAATGTGAACCCACCCCTCTGTCAACCCCTGGTTCCAATACCCACAACAAAAGTGAACCCAACCCTCTGCCAACCACTGGTTCCAATACCCACAACAAAAGTGAACCCACCCCTCTGCAACCCCTGGTTCCAATACCCACAACAAAAGTTATCCCACCCCTCTGCCAACCCCTGGTTCCAATACCCACAACAAAAGTGAACCCACCCCTGCTAACCCCTTTTCATTCATGGAAATCAAATATAAATGAAGTAGAGTTAGGTTCAGAAAGTTATTGATCATGCTTCTGTCAATGGTAGTAAACTATTTGGTGGTTGTCAATTTAGGTTCAACATTTTCGTATAAAGTATTAAGTACAATTAATTTCATGTGCTGAACATGAATAAGCTGTTTGTCACATTTCTAATGCAGTTACATGACTATGTACACTGGATATATACATTTTCGATTGTACAAAAGCTTTTGCAAAAGGTAGTAAATGCAGATAAGCTATGGTCACACTACCTTTCATAGCTTCCTTTTAAATGAAATTTTACCCTCTGATCCATCAACTGAAGAGTATGGACAGCATTGAAATTCAAGGAATAATTACAGAAGTGTTCATATTTTAATGATTCCTCTTGTTTGTTTATATGCCAGTGATGTTGTCACATTCACAAGTAAACATTTTGTACACAAGTGCCATATTGGAAACATCATCTTGACAGCAAACTCTCCTGTGTTGATGAAATTGAGTGTGGTAAGATGCTACAAAATATACCATGATGTTTGCTGTAAAAGAGTCTAGAGTGTGCTGTATCTGATGTCAAAAATGCTGCAGCAAGTAACTTTGACAATATTGGCCACATGGTGATCAAGATAGCAGATAGCAAAAACCTTGGAAAGTCTATACTGATGCAGTGATAAATAAAAGGAACAAGTTGAGGTACTCCATGGTCCAGCTACATCATTTCACAATTTCCATGCAAGGAAGATTGGTTATGAAGCTCAGTCTGGAAATCTTTGGGTTCTTTACATAAATTAGACATATCACTCATTGTTTCAGGGGTTTATAAACCCCTGAAACAATAAGTGATATGTCTAATTATTATTATTAGATGTTTTGGTTTTGCTACACTGGAGTGTACCTCTCCAGAATATTGAAGACAAGCTTTCATGTCTGGTATTTGAAAGTATTAGATGAAGAAACATTGTCTGATATCATTCAGGCTTTATAGGTTGACATGTATGCAATTATGCCTGACTGATTGGCTAATCCATTTCTGTTTTCAACGCTTTGAAAAAAGAATACAATATCTGCCAAGATGTTATTTGTGTTGGCAACACTACTGAATGTCAACTTTCCAGACCTTTTCTTTGAATCAGTGCATGATTTATACATTCAATGGAGAGACACATGTACATTTCCCAACTGATTTGCTGGTTGACAAACAGTTCTTGGATAATGATGTCCCATACCAATGAAGCTTAAATTGAGATATTACCATATTACCATTGCATCTGGAAATCCTTTTGGATCAACAGAAAAGGGAATGTTGACTTGTAAAAAGTGTAGAATTCTGGCAAGACAGGATGTCACAGGATGTTATACAAATTATCATTGTCTCCAATGAGACACATGCGTTGATGGGTTTGAGTTACGAGTTAAGTGAACTTGTAACAAATATTGTAATATGTCCACACATTGAACATGCACAAACTTCTGCCTATCACTGTAGGAAATGATGCTGGCAGTGTAATTGGCATTTCTGATATCACTGTAGGAAATGATGCTGGCAGTGTAATTGGCATTTCTGATATCACTGTAGGAAATGATGCTGGCAGTGTAATTGGCATTTCTGACAAGTATGATTACTTCTCCATAAATTGTATGCCATCTATTCTTGAAGCATGGGAACATGCCAGGCCGTGAGACAATTGAAAGTCATTGGAAAATGTTTGATTATAACATGATTGGAGGAGCTATGCAAAGACGAACAGAGAAAAACGGTAACAACATGTCTTGATCACAGTAAATGCAGCCCTGACACCTGAACATGCATATATATATATACAAAGTGTCCAATTAACATTTCTACATATGGTATACTGTATGACTTAAACACTTGACAAACTTGGTTGAAAAGACAAGTGACTGAAGTTACTGTCATCTGAGGAATGTAATAGTCATTAGACAGATACTTTCCCAACTGATTTGCTGGTGGACAAACAGTTTCAGGGTAATCAGCTTTCTGTCCAAGATAAGAAATCAGCTTTCTGTCCAAGATAAGAAAATGTCATTCAGTATCTTCAGGTGGGAGTTCAGATTCTAAATATGAAAATGTTGAGACTTGGAACATTTTACAATGCTGACAAGTCAGGACTGCATAAGACATTGTTGCCACAAACACTACAGCTGTTGTTCATGAGAAATAATAGTACTCCATGTTGTGTTTTCAGTTACAAGACCATGAAATCCAGAAATGGAGCAAGACAAAGCCATCACATTGAAAGAGATCCTGAATCAAGGCACAAGTATGGCTTGAAGCATCATGTCAATGAAAAAATGTTGAAAGTTATTACAACTTTAGATAATGAACTGCCAAGGTTAGATGTGAAAGCTGTGATTCCTTAAGACCAGTTTTTTGCTGGATGAATCATACAACATAGGGCCAGTGTAAATTTTTGTTGAAAATCACTCCCATCCCTAAAATATGACTTAGAATGACTTGTTACATGGGGTACAGTTAGAAAAAAAAAATATCACAGGGCATGTCCACTGACCACTGAGTTCAGTTTTCTTCAAAGAACGGTCAAATGTAATTGTACTTCTGCATGTGCAAACAGGACTGACACATGTATATGGCCAATAGCGCAGAAGCTCCAAGAAACTCTAGCAGAAAACATCATAGTTACCAACATCATGTTGATGAGGTGATCACATCTGTCACAATTATTGACAATTATACTAGGGCAAGGCCATTGTTTAGTACTTCATGTTTCAGATACATATTTTGAATGTTGCTGCTATAGACTGAAGTTTACTCAAAGCTGTCAAATACAAACATGTATGGCCATATGAAACAAGGATGTGGTTTACTGTGTCCAAGCTTCAAGGAAACTCTGATACCTAAGTGAAGGCCAATGTCATGGATTTTCAGCATAAAATCTTGTACAAATGTATGTGCATACACACATGGACAAATACAGCTGCATTTGTCTTCATGTGTGCAAGTGCATGATTCACTGACATTTGTAATGACATAGATATGACTGTCTTCAAAACTTAAAAGAACAAGATAAAATAACTTTGGTGGGCAGTGCAACCCAAGCCAAACATAATACCAGGGGCCGCTAGCTGCAGCCACTTACTCCTAGGACTGAAAGAGCTTTCCGCCTTTTACAGCCCTTTTGGATGTAAGCTTGTGTTGTCATCCCCTGTACATGATGTGTGAAAGCTATGACTCCTTCCAGCCTATTTAATGATCGACAGCCCATAGGCTCAGTGTCAGAGGTCGTATGTAAATTTTTGTCAAAAATCACATGTAACAAATATTGTAATTTGTCCATACATTGAGCATGCACAAACTTCTGCCTATTACTGTAGGAAATGATGCTGGCAGTGTAATTGGCATTTCTGATATCACTGTAGGAAATGATGCTGGCAGTGTAATGGCATTTCTGACAAGTATGATTACTTCTCCATAAATTGCATGCCATCTATTCCATCTATTCTTGAAGCATGGGAACATGGCAGGCCAAGAGACAATTGACAGTTATTTGAAATTGGAAATGTTTGTTATACAGACTCATTGATGTGTAAAAACTGTACACGCTTTATCAATCTGTAAAACACCATCGGAGGAGCTTGGCAAAGATGAACAGAGATTGAAGAACATGTCTTGATCACAGTAAATGCAGCCCTGACAACTGAACATGCATATCATGTATATCAACATTTCTACTGTTAATGGTATAAAAATGATCACCATCTGTATGACCTTAAACACTTGACAAACTTCGTTGAAAAAAAACAAGTGACTAAAGTTAATGTCATCTAAGGAATGCAACAGTCATTGGACAGATACTAAGTATTAAAAATTCCCAACTGATTTGCTTGTTGACAAACAGTTTCAGGGTTATCAGATTTCTGTCCAAGATGAGACATTGCCATTCGATGAAGATGAATTTCAGGTGGGAGTTCTAGAATCGGTGCCAGACAAAGCCATCACATCGGAAGAAATCCTGAATCAAATCACATGTAATGCCTTGAACCATCATATGTCAAGGAAAAAATGTTGAAAGTCATTACAACTTTAGATAATGAACCAACAAGGTGATATGTGAAAGCTGCGACTCCTTCAGACCTGTTTTTTATGGATGACTTATACAACATAGGGCCAGTGTCAGAGGTCATATGTAAATTTTTGTTGAAATCACTCCCATCCCCAAAAGATGACTTAGAATGACTTGTTACATGGGGTACAGTTAGAAAAAAAGAATATTATAGGGCATGACCACTGACCACTGAGTTCAGTTGTCTTCAAAGAACGGTCAAACTTACTGCACAAACATGACTGACACATGTATATGTTTTAAATGGCGCAGAAGCCTCAAGAAAATTGTGGCTCTGGACATAGAATATGATGAAAATGGCCTTTGGCAGCAATATTGGACAGCATCATGAATAATTTTATATGCCTATGTTAGTCATTATGTGTTGTCTTTTTGCCAATTTTGAAACAAATCAAGTTAGGCATGTCTGAGATATCTGCTTAGTTGGAAGGACAGATGGATGGGTGCATGCATGCACTGAGGGACAGACTAAGGGATGCACAGATGGATGACGCATGCATGGAGGGACAGGTGGAACGGACGCACCCGAGGAGAAAGATGGAGGGACGCATGCACGGAGGGACAGATGGATGGACACATCCACAGAGGGACAGGCGGACAGACACATGCACAAAGGGACATGAAGAACGGATGCACTGATGGAGGGAAAGATGGATGGACGCATGCACAGAGGGACAGCCAGATTGAGAGACGGACAGAACACAATCTTCTAAGTCCCCATCAGACTTTGTCCACAGGGACTCACGAAAATTTAATAAAAATTGTAAGCTGTTGAATCATCAACACAGTAGGTTTTCTCTTCATATATTTCACATCAATAGAGATCCTGAATCAAATCACATGTAATGCCTTGAAGCACCATATGTCAATGAAAAAATGTTGAAAGTCATTACAACTTAAGATAATGAGCCGCCAAGGTCATACATATACATGCATGTATATACAAATTGTTAAATCAACATTTCTACTATTATGGTATAAAATGATCACCACCTGTATGACCTTAAACACTTGACAAACTTCGTTGAAAAGAACAAGTGACTAAAGTTAATGTCATCTAAGGAATGTAATAGTCATTGGACAGATACTTTCCAACTGATTTGCTGGTTGACAAACAGTTTCTGGGTAATCAGCTTTCTGTCCAAGATGAGACATTGCAATTCGATGAAGATGAATTTCAGGTGGAGTTCTAAGCAAATGTTGAGACCTGGAAAAATTTACAATGCTGACAAGTCAGGACTGCATAAGACATTGTTGCCACAAACAATACAGCTGTTGTTCATGAAAAATATGTAATCCATGTTGAGTTTTCAGTTACAAGACCATGAAGTCTAGAATTGGGCAAAACAAAGCCACATTGAATGAGATCCTGAATCACATGTAATGCCTTGAAGCATCATATGTCAAGGAAAAAATGTTGAAAGTCATTACAACTTTAGATAATGAACCAACAAGGTGATATGTGAAAGCTGCGACTCCTTCAGACCTGTTTTTTATGGATGACTTATACAACATAGGGCCAGTGTCAGAGGTCATATGTAAATTTTTGTTGAAATCACTCCCATCCCCAAAAGATGACTTAGAATGACTTGTTACATGGGGTACAGTTAGAAAAAAAGAATATTATAGGGCATGACCACTGACCACTGAGTTCAGTTGTCTTCAAAGAACGGTCAAACTTACTGCATGTAATAACATGACTGACACATGTATATGGTTGATGGCATAAAAGCCTCAAGAAAATTGTGGCTCTGGACATAAGAAAATGGCTGTTTGGCAGCAATATCGGACAGTATCATGAATAATTTGATATGCCTATGTTAGTCATTATGTGTTGTCCTTTTGCCAGTTTTGAAACAAATCAAGTTAGGCATGTCTGAGATGTCTGCTTAGGCAGAAGGACAGATAGATAGGTGCATGCATGCACTGAGGGACAGACTAAGGGATGCACAGATGGACGGACGCATGGACGGAGGGACAGGTCGGACGGACGGACGCACAGAGGGACAAGTAGACGGACACACGCACATAGGAGGGGCAGACGGACGCATGCATGGAGGGACAGACGGATGGACACACTGAAACAGGGACAGGTGGACGGACGCACCCACGGAGGGAAAGGTGAACGGACGCATGCACGAAGGGACAGACAGATGGAACACAATCTTTTAAGTCCCCATTGGACTTTGTCAGCTGGAACTCACAAAAATTTAATAAAAATTGTATGCTGTTAAACATCAATACAATAGGTTCTCCTCATCATATATTTCCCTTGCACTTGAAATTATTCATCACATTATTGATTGAAGGTATAAAACAAGCATAAAGGGTATTTTTAGTTTGTGTTATTAATATTCTTATTTTTTTCTTAATTTTTTGTATTGCTATTCATTTATATTTTCTCTTTTCATTTTTTTCTCTTCTGTTTATTTTTTACATTCTTTTAAATATTATTTTTCTGATTTTTTTATATTTTTCTTTTTTTTTGCATTGTCATTAATAATAACAAGGCAGTATTGCTGAAGGCAATGAGTACTTGGGCCATGATAGAGTAATTTGAGGACAATATATACTACTATTCAAATATGGTCTTGAATTTCCTCCTGTCAATTAGGCATTTGATTAACTGGTTATTAAACGAAGCAATGGCATGACAACGGCAAATATGTCTAGCAACTTTTGTGGAGTTTGAGGCAGGGGTTCTTTATTTATAGTGAAAATTGCTTAAATTCCTTAATATTCAAATTACTGCAAATTTCTTTTGTTCTCGATGGTAGATGTCTAATATTTAGATGGGCATATTTAGATTTCTACCCTGTAGTTATCCCTATATACCAAAAATCGGACATCCAGCTCTATTGGCTTGCTCAGAATTAGATATGCGCATAATTAATGAGGTACAATATGTGGTGTCATAAGGTGTCCATCATACCAAATATGAAGGATGTAGCACTTGTGGTTACTGAGTTGTGGACATATATATATTTTGAGGTCAAAGGTCATTGAGGTCACGTCACATTTTGTCATAATAATTGTATGCTAAGTTATTCCTATATACCAAAAATCAGACCTCTAGCTCTATTGGCTCGCTCAAAATTAGATATGCACATAATTAATGAGGTACAATATGTGTGGTGTCACAAGGTGCCCATCATACCAAATATGAAGGATGTAGCACTTGTGGTTACTGAGTTGTGGACAAATATATATATTTGAGGTCAAGGTCATTCAGGTCACGTCACATTTTGTCATAATAATTGTATTGCTAAGTTATTCCTATATACCAAAAATCAGACCTCTAGCTCTATTTGCTCGCTCAAAATAAGATATGAGCATAATTAATGAGGTACAATATATGGTGTCATAAGGTGTCCTATCATACCAAATATGAAGGGTGTAGCACTTGTGGTTACTGAGTTGTGGACAAATATGTATATTTGAGGTCAAAGGTCATTGAGGTCACGTGACGTTTTGTCAAACAAATTATATTGTTAACTTATCCGTATATACCAAAAATCAGACCTCTAGCTCTATTGGCTCGCTCAAAATTAGATATGCGCATAATTAATGGCGTACAATATGTGGCGTCATAAGGTGTCCCATCATACCAAATATGAAAGGTTTAGCACTTGTGGTTTCTGAGTTATGGACAATAATGTATATTTGAGGTCAAAGGTCACCAAGGTCACATGATATTTTGTCAAAATGTCTGAGATATCTGCGTGAACTGATGGACTCACTGACGGATATGACCCAATCCGTGGGGACTAAAAACTGTGTCACTGCATCCTTTAGGCAATATGAATACGATGAGAAACTAAATTTTTATTTTTCTTGGCCTTATACATGGGAGTCTATGGAGAACTGCCTTATACATGGGAGTCTATGGAGGTGTAAACTAAAAAGTCCTCTAACACGGCCAAATTCGATCGCATTGTGAAACAAATCGACGTGCATCTGTATGGGGTTGGGTACTATTCTTGTATGCAAAGTTTGAAAGAAATTGACCAGGGCATGTCTGAGATATCTGCGTGAACGGACGGACAGACGGACTGACATGACCAAACCTATAACTCCCCCAGGACTTCGTCCGTGGGCACTAAAAACAACGCAACAGTTATTACAGCTACATCGGCGGTAGGTTCATATCCAGAGCCCCGTACGGTCTGCCGCCGTCGCTTGAAAACAATCTCATAAACCTGGCCATATGGGCAACTGTGTATGGGCAGCTGGATACTTGACTTCCCGGAGAAGGCGAGCTGTCACGTTCAAGCTCAGGATTATTTGTCGATCAAATTTCAGTAAATTTACCTTACCTAGATGAAATTTTGTATAGGCTGAAATTTCGCGAAGTTTGACAAAATTGCATCGATTTTTCAGGTTCATATCCGACATTTTTGAGTTTTGAGTGCAGACAGAAATAAGTTTTGAGGCAACATACATGGCTGCGACCCCATGTTGACCCCTAGCCCTGCGTACGATGCTATGTGCTACAGCTAACACACAGCATCGTACGCAGGGCTAGCGAGAGAGTTGCCGACATCGACGGTTATTTACGAGAACTGAATAAAAGACTGTCATTTTTGGAAGCGATCGAGTAGCTGAGGTAGGCTGGGATACGACTTGGGCCCAAGAACGCTGAATTTCGGCAGTAATTTGGCTTTTTTACGTCAAGTCCCAAAATGGATTTGAAGTCACCGACCCTACGTACGGGTCTTTGCAGGGCTGTGGTGAGCGGGGCGATTAGCTGTAGCGGAACACACAGCATCGTACGCAGGGCTAGTTGACCCTAAGTGAAAACGTGTTCGCGATCAAATCTTCCTATATTTTTTTCAGAATTTCGACAAATCATTGCTTCGTAAATCTTTTGTAAAATATAAAATACTAAAATAAAAATGGGATGTGCCATGTCTCCAGATTTCTAAAATATCGTTCGTTGACCGTCGACGGAATACTCATTTCGCAAACTTGTGACGCAGTTGAAATTCCATACTGACCGCCAAATAATCTTAATGAGGCGAGATCATTCTAAACATCCTCCAAATTATTTAACCATTCGCGTTAGAGTTCACCTCGCTTAGAGTATCATAACATTCTTCGGCCTTCGTTTAGATTGACCCTAATCTCTCCCATTTAGGAAATAAATTCACAAGCTACCTTGACAAAACTTCGTGCACCATCAAGGACCAAACGCACTACAAATCTGTCTTGACGTCATCATCTCCTTACATGGTAATCGGCATACCGTATTTTTCTAGCAAAGGAGACACAGAATACGTCGGAGTATTCAGTTTCAAAACGTATTACATTGTGTGATCTTGTCAAAAAAGGTGATGTTACTGCAGTGGTATAAATTACAAAACACAAAAGTTCAAATCAGTTTTTTTGGACTGGCTTTACCCAACATTTCATATTGTTTCTTATGGCAGATTTGACCACGTGCTTACTGGAGACCCCTTTACATGCAAATTTTGTGTCAAATGGTGTGTTCTCCTGGAAAAACAAACCTACGATTTCTATATGAAGGAGGCAAAATTTGCCCTCAAAACTCGAAACCACCCCTTTGGGGTGTACCTAGCTATTTTGAACGAGCTTCTCGAATCTGCAGCTCTATTTCGAAATGATGGTCTGGTTTTCTCAGCTCAAGGATAAGTGTTCTCCATCGCTGTGGGCATTACTATTCTCAACTGGGGGTCAGTTTCCAGTCGTAATGTTTTTCATTGTGTCCGGGATATAAAACCTTTCCTTTTCACAATTTTACTTTAATTAACACTAGTCCACATCTTGTCAGGGATTAAACATGTTACAAGTTTAAATGTTAAATTCTGGTCTCGAGCCCTCTTGTTCGACCAAACTGAAATTACCCCTCCCACTTTGGCTCGTCCAGTGGGTGTAGCAAGGGTCGTGCCATCGCCTAGGAAACGGAGGGTGCAGGGTGCATTAATTGTTGCATTTCGATGCACATTTTGATTATATTCAGAAGATTTTGTGGCAAAAAACTCGGATAGAGAAGCATTAATATTCACATCTCGCTTATTCAAGACTGGCTGAGAGCAGCACTTCCATTCAGTTAACATCATTACGCCATTTATTATGCCAAGAAAGATGAAGCCAAGACATTTTGCCCTCCCTGGTCTCAGCCAGGAATGGTTATACCTTACAGAGTTTTTCCCATGGAATGAAAACAAATGTACTTGGGCTGAGGCCCAAGTACAATAACATCATTCTTTTCGTTTGGATTTTTTTTAAATTTTTAATTTTTTTTCTTTTTTGTATTACCATATTAATTTTAATATTTTTTTTTCCTTATTTTTTTCCCCTCTTTTTTTCTCATTTTTTTTATTATTTCTTTTTTTATGTTAAAGTGGCCAAAGCTTGTTCAAAGGCCACTAATAAAGTCTTTGTTATGATATATTCAATTCTTTGGGTGGTCCCAAGGACAAAGACAGTACCTTCCAAAAGTGGACACTGTAAATTCAATGATTATTTGGGGTAATGAATGAGTGAACAGATAGCATATTATAATGCAATGTGAGGAAATGTCATTCATTTGATTATGACAAGGTGACAATGACCACTTACCGTATATTTACAACCCTGAATCATTGTCACTTTACCACTAGGTGTCTTTTGTCAGTTTGATGGGCTTAAGAAGGTAGCAGATCTGCCATGGTTCTGAAGCAGTACATAACGTGGTCGTAGATATCCAAAATCATAGCTGAAAAGCTTATAGCAATGCATAGTTTGGTGCTTGGTGTAATTCCACTGCTGGTAAGTCCTTTGTAGATGATCCACTGTAGACAAATCTCTAGTCTTGATGATTTTAATGATGCAAACCTCATGGAACGGATTGGTTTTCACATTTCTCAGATTTTTTGAAGATGGACTTTGACATTTAAGTGTCACCTGTAGTCACATTTATTCAGTCTTGTTGGGATAAATCCACTCACTTGGAATAAACTGGTGAAATCCATGCAGTCTTGTTCAGATATATCCAATTCATTTGGAGCAAGTAAAATTCATCACAATCCACTTCAATAATTTCATGAGTTGTAGTATGATTGTCAATGATAGGTAAATTCATATTGCTATTCACAATGTACATTTATCAGACCAGCATCCAGTGAATTGACCTCCAATCAGTATGGTCACTTGGTTAACAGTTTAATAGTTTGCTGCTTGAATGACAGTTGTTAACACTTTGATCTTCTTGTCAGTCAGCAAAAATGTCAATATGCCGTTAGTATTCACTGCAGGAAGGGCAATCTTGGTGTTGTGGAGATAGAAGTATCTTCATGAAGTATTCAGTAGATTGGTGCCTAAACCAGTAAGGTCACTTGGTGAACACTTTCATGATACCAGCAGTTTGCTGTTGGAATGACAGCTGTTAAGACATTGATCTTCTTTTAAGTCCGCAAAAAGGTCAATATGCCATTGGTATTCACTGCAGGAAGGGCAATCTTGGTGTTGTTGAGATAGAAGTATCATTGTGATGTATTCAGTAGATTGGTGCCAAGACCAGTTAAAGGTCACTTGGTGAACACTTTCATGATAGTTTGCTGCTGGAATGACAGTTGTTAAGACATTGATCTTCTTTTAAGTCTGCAAAAAGGTCAACATACACTGTACCATTGGCATTCACAGTAGAAAATCGAGTCCTTGACGAGATAAAGGTATCTTCATAAAGTTGCCGTTGGTATTATTTTGGGGCAGTTGTAAGGTATTCAATGTTCCATTAGGTAGGCAGGCTGCTGGCTCTTCTGTTTGGTTTAGAAAGCTGTTCACACTTAGAATGATCCACGTAATCAGTACAGTCATCAGGCAAGAACATAGGAAACATCAACATTCTTCATGTAACAGTCTCCAAGAGTACTTTGGAAGTTGTCCAATGCTGTTGTCATTAATCACCTGGCATCAACACTTTGTAACTTACAGGACCTCCCCATCATCTTTGACAAGACACAACATTAACAAGTGGAAAAGTGACATATAACAGGAATATTGAAGTTTATGTAATGGATGTGACGAAGTGTGGAATGAAAATGTTTCCCTACTGCACAGCAAAATATGTGAAAAAGAAAGAAATAAATTACCAAATAAATAAATAAATTGTGCCTTGCCATTGTATGATCAATCATCATCTGGGGCAGCACCATCATAAAACCCAGAGTGGAGGATGAATCTGCTAAGGGTTAGCGATCACGTCCCACGGTCCAGTCAGCTTTGAGTAGTGTGGCAGGACCTCTCCAGCAGCGGAGGAAGTCATACAGCTACCGGACATCCAGGAGAAAACCACCAGGTGATACCACTGTGATACTAAGTTATGCAGCATTAGTACTGAGATCTATCATCTGGCAGAGAAAATAGAGCCCTGTGGAGGTATTTCCCCCCATGGTTGATGATCTGATAAAAAATAGAAAGTTGTGTCCAGTACAAGTACGAGGAATACCATCTCCTTACATTGATTGTGAGACTTCAAATTCTTCTTCACCACATCTTCTTTACTTCTTCTCCTTGACTGTTCTTCCTTGCTCTCTTCCTTCTACATAAAAAAATAATAGCAGTGGAACAAAGAAAAGCTTTGGCTTCTAGGAACTAATGTGAAAAACGTTATGCTAGGCATTATACCCAAAAAGCTGTCAATGTACAGTTGTATACGCAACCTGCTACATCACAACAGTAAATCAACATGGTTGTAGTACCAGTTTGTACATGTATATCATAACAGTTACTACTCATACACATAGAAAACAGATGTCCATTTACAATATCTACCATATGGGGATTATAGAACTCACGAACATATGCCAGCACAATTTAACACTGACAATCAGATTCAATTTTAACTGTTCCATGTTATAAACCTATCAATGATTACTAACCTTCCTGATATTTTCAACTGTACAAAACTAGGTGTCAAAACGTGTAAATATCCTGGACTTCTTCTTTCCTGCAAAAAAATTAAGAGAAAAACAGACTGTGGGCAAATGTATCAAAAAGCTAAACTGGTGAAAGAACAAATAAGCAAAAATCAAACAAATAAGAGTCCATGGAGTTTAGGAAGAAAATTATTAATTTTTGAGAAGCCGAAGGCAGCATGTTTTGTAATACCAAATTAGCCAGCTTAATTAAGTATTACAAAACAACACTGTAGCCTTGGCAATTTGGATACGGTATTTTAGGTAGCAAAATGGAATTGAAAGCATTGTTGTCATGGCAATTTACATTTTTTTTAAATAGGCCAAACATAAAGTGAGAGCACTGTAGTCATGACAACATGGATTGTTTAAGTACGTGAAGACCAAATATGCATAGAAACAAATGATAAGCCAAATTTCCCTTGTGACACCAATGGACAAGAACAAATGACAAATGATAGAAATTGAACAGATACTCCCCTGCTGCAAGGCTTTATAATTTCTTCTTATTCCTGGAATCTTCTCAATAGTTAGGTCCTCCATGTGGTTGTGCTGCAAACTGCAAGATGACATCAAAGAAGAAGGTGAATGGACTTTGTGATGTCAGTATCAACAGAATAAAGAAGGTTACTTTACAGAGTGTAATGCATGGTTGTAGAGATTTTTAAGACAACACTGTTATTAATACTTTGTCATTAATACTACTGGCTGCCGTATGTTGTGAGTTCAAAACCTGATTGAAAACTAGCCGTATTGAATATGTTCATGGTGCATGTGTTGAGACAAATACATCAGGGAGATGACTTTGACATATTGTGCTGTAGTTAAAGCAATTGTACAAATCAGAGGGGTCATTCCTGCCCACATCATGGTGAAATCACTTTGAAATTTGTGACATGCCTAAAAATCATTTATTATTAGCATGGCTATTACCACTGACAAAAGAACAAGGAGACATTTCCATTGTTGAACAAAGTATTAATATATCATCTTCATATGTCAAAGCAAACACATGAATAGCTAGCAGGAAGGCCTATAAAATGTTGTATCAAGTGTAACCTTAAAGTCTACTTTAACAAACTTTACGAATGAAACAAAGTTACATGAAACATACGTGGTTGTGCTCTCATCCTGCAAATAATGAGAGAAAAAAAGCAAGGCGTAAAAAAGTGGATATACAATGTTGAACTATTAAACAAACTAAAAGCCAGCCACATTATGCAAGATTAATGTCTGCAGGCTTTTGATCCAATTTTTTTAAGATGCTAAAGGCAGCATGTTTTGTAATACAAAATTAGCCAGCATAATTAAGCATTACAGAACAACACTTTGGCCTTTGCAATTTGGATTTTTGACAATGACCAAACACAAAATGAAAGCCCTGCAGTCGTACAATTTGGATTATTAATGTATACAAGCATGAAAATAAAGTGGTGGACATGTAGCCATCACAATTTGGATTGATAACCAAAAATGCATTGAGCAAATGATGAGACAATTTTTCCTTCTTGCTCAAGTGGACAATAAATAACAGTAGATTGATAGAAAGAAATAGAAAGATACTCCCCAGATGCAAAACTTGTTTTCTAATTCCCTGGTATAGATGGATTCCAATCTGCAAGTGAACATTAAAAAGTGTTAAATCTCTAAGTTGGCAGGAGATTAATAATGAGAATATAAGGTGTTTTCAATCGGGTTCAAACTCACAACGTATGGCACCCAGTCACCTAGCAGAGAAGCAACAGACAAAACTACTCACAGCCAAATCCTAGCCCTTCCTACTGTGCTGTGTGTTCCTGGTGTTATACGGTCTCCCACCACAGCCCTGCTGACTCTCATAGGAAAATCTGGCAGACGCAGTCTCGATTTGGACCGCGTACGAAACACTAACTTTTCTAACTATTTTCAGCCGAAATCAACTTGATTCCACTTTATGCTTATACGAATAACTCAATTGCTCACAGACTGCAAAAAATTTGCTCTCATGATGTCTCAAACCGTTAGTTTACCAGCGATCTACTGTCAAGGGTCAAGTGGCCGGCCATTAGCAAGATATGACCAGCCACTGGACACTTGACTGTATATCGTTGGGTAAACTAACAGTTTGGGACGTCACAAGAGCATTTGTTTTTCAGTCTGAGAGCAATTGAGTTATTCAGGTTGGCATAGCGCGGAATTGAGTTGATTTTGGCAGAAAATTGTTAAAAAAGTAGTTTTTCGTGCACAGTCCAAATCAGGACTGCATCTGCCAGATTTTCCTATGAGACTGGGAGGCCGTACAATGCCAGGAAAACACAGCATAGTACGCAGGGCGAAGCAAAATCCCTACTCTCAAAAAAAAGAGTGGTTAAATAACTAAGATTATAGTTGTTACAATTTTTCTGACTGCGATCTCTCATGCTGTAGAGTTTTGAAGCACTCACGCTTGTACACTTACTATCACACATCGCACACAAACTTTATTGAAGCGATGAATACATACATTAGCACAGGGCTTGAAATTAGCGGTATTCCGGCGTCCACAGACTACCAACTTTTCCCTGGGGCTACCAAAACGAATGAAATGGTAGCCCACACGGACCACCAAAGCCTGGGACATGAAATTACTTAGTGGGCGACATGATGTTGATCGCTGTGAGATGACCGACCCTCATACAGTCAACCCAGCTGGACACAGAAAGGACATGTCGACTTTGTTGCGACAAACTTTCAATAAAATATCATTATCTGAACTGATGTACTTGGATAACAAGCTCGGGAAATGATGGCCAATGAAAATTCATTTTCATAATTATTTAATCACAATTTAACAATCACAATAAAACACAAAATTATTCAAACTGCAAAGAAAAAGCTGTCGGGCCATCCACAAATTTCGCAATGATATGGTAGGGAAACATAGTCAAAATTGCCACGAAAGCATTAGGAACATGACTATACCAAGTTGTCATCCTGAAATTCATAGCCAATCTATTTTTAGCCATGTTATGTTTACACATGCTGAGCGAAAAGTCGTCGTCATTGCGAACATCAAAATTTGCATATAAGCTCTGCATATGTGTGGATAGGTCGTCAAACTTTGAGGCTTCACCATTGCCCACTGCACATACTATACCGTTCTCCTAAGGCTATGATCTGCAGGTATTGATGTCAAATGACTATAAAATTCACTTACTGGATAGAATCGTGCAAAATAAATCGTTCATTGTCTAGATATAAATAAAAATATCCTTTACAAAAAACCCCTCTTCATTCATGCATGGGCTACCAGACCTTGTCGCTGGACTACCAACTTCAGAAAATGGTAGCCCAATGGGACTACCGGGGGAAAAAGTTAATTTCGAGCCCTTTAGCAAGATATGACCGGCCACTCAATCGCTCACAGACTGCAAAAAATTTGCTCTCTTGACTGTGAATCGCTGGTGAACTAACGGGTTGGGACGTCACGAGAGCAAATTGTTTTTGCAGTCTGTGAGCGATCGAGTTATTCGAGTAGGCATATAAGAGCGGAATCGAGTTGATTCGGCAGAAAATAGTATAAAAGGTAGTATATTGTGCAGGGTCCAAATCGGGACCGCGGTCGCCGTGTTTTCCTATCAGCAGGGTTGTGGTGGGAGGCTGTAAAGTATAACGCTGGGAATACACAGCACGGCACGCAGGCACAATCCCTATACGAAATAGCCATTTCATTTCCTGACTTGGGTTGTTCTCGCTTATGTACACTTGTCTATGGGGCGAATAGTCCCACAGCTGAATACTGTGAATAGCCCACGAGGGACTGTGGCTAGGCAGCTGCAGTACTTAAAGCTGGAGGTTTTGCTGGAGTTGTGGTATTTGCCGTCCAACGAAAAACCAAGGCAAAACTTTGCACATGATGTAGGGCAAAGTTACACTTTTAAAAGCTTACAGAGTACTCTGGGAGTCGGAGCGCCTTTCGATCAAATGTTAGACTCGCACATAGCTGACACTAGCACTACACAGTGCAGTGCACCATAGACTCTCGAGTTTTCTCGAGGGTCTATGAGTGCACCAACTCAGAAAAATATAACACCAACTCCGAAAAAATATTGCGCTTCATGGTAGTTGCAGTCCATTCGGCAGCTGCAGTACTTAAAGCTGGAGGTTTTGCTGGAGTTGTGGTATTTGCCGTCCAACGAAAAACCAAGGCAAAACTTTGCACATGATGTAGGGCAAAGTTACACTTTTAAAAGCTTACAGAGTACTCTGGGAGTCGGAGCGCCTTTCGATCAAATGTTCGACTCGCACATAACACTAGCACTACACAGTGCAGTGCACCATAGACTCTCGAGTTTTTCTCGAGGGTCTATGAGTGCACCAACTCAGAAAAATATAACACCAACTCCGAAAAAATATTGCGCTTCATGTATATAAAATTAAATTTGCTTGAACTTACCGACGTTGTTCCAGGTAATTAGGAGTGTCTGCCTCTTCAGTTTCTTTTGCAATTTACCACTCTGACACTTTATCGTATGACGCAATGTTTATTCTCTTCCACTCTCCGCTCCGCCATATTGAACTTCGCGGGTAGTGACGTAACGTGTTTCTTCTCCATAAATCAACTATAGAGGTCTCAATCCATGGATCAGTCAAAAGGACACAGTCTCACCACAGGGAATGGAGTAATCTTGTTGTTGTTGTTGTTGTTGTTGTTGTTGTTGTTGTTGTTGTTGTTGTTGTTGTTGTTGTTGTTGTTGTTGTTGATGGTGATGATGATGATGATGATGACGATAATAAAAAATATTAAAAAACAATGTGTCATTCCTTGCTGTTGTTTGTCGATGTTGTTGATAATTGTAAAAGAAAACTGTAATCGTGACCAAAAAACGACGTAGGTCGCCCAACGTCACTCCCGTCCTATTATACAACCAAGGGTGGAATCGAGATGCCCCTGATCAAAGCTCATCAGCCACCATCAGTGGCATCTCGATTCCACCCTTGGTTGTATAATAGGACGGGAGTGACGTTGGGCGACCTACGTCGTTTTTTGGTCACGATTACAGTTTTCTTTTACAATTATCAACAACATCGACAAACAACAGCAAGGAATGAGACATTGTTTTTTAATATTTTTTATTATCGTCATCATCATCATCACCATCAACAACAACAACAACAACAACAATAACAACAACAACAACAACAACAACAACAACAACAACAACAACAACAAGAAGATTACTCCATTCCCTGTGGTCTCACCACCACTCCGAGTATTGTAACAGAAGATATTTCCCTTGTAGATATCGAAAATTAGATCATTTAGATTTCGATATATCTTGCTGCTCCGCATTATAGATGTGCAAATTCTAAATCCAAGTTTCGTGGGGATATCAACAAAGTCAAGTAGATAACTATAGGAGTCATGCAGTTTCAGTTGACTTTTGATTGACTTGCAAGAAGAAATGCAAAAGCATGACGTCGACATCGCAAAAACTTGTTATTTTCTTAGAACTTTCCAAAAAGAAAGAAGCCACTTTGAAAAAAAGTTATTTACAAAACGTGGTGAAAATTTGCCAGATTTCAAGATAACGTGACAAATTATTACGTTACAAACGAATCTAGCAAAAATGCTGACTTTGCAGGTTTTCTATTCCCTTTTCGTGAGTATCGTCAGTATCCGGCATCATTACAAATTGGCGAGGAAATCGCCTTTTCGTCAATATACTTAGAAATACGTTGAATGTTATGACTATCCTTCAGTCTTAATAATTCAGCTCCTTACATAGACTATACAACCAGTTTTGAAATAAGTCATAAAGCAATGCGGGCTGCTTAGAGCATGGGTTAGCCTATATTTCCATTTGATGTAATAAAATTTGTGTAGAAATAGGATTTGAACTCTTCTCATACCTCATCGCTTCTTATTTATTCAATGTTTTTATTTTTGCCCGCTACCTTCAGAGCGAAGTTCAATGGAACAAATCACGGAAGTAGTTCAGTTGGACGACTGGTGTCGACAATATCCTCTTTCAAATTATGAAAATCGCTCAACCCAATATAACAACCGTCTTCAGATTTGAAAATCTCCCCGCAGAATACCACAGCCGTCTTCAGATTTTAAAATCGCTTTTCAGAATACGACATCCCTCTTCAACCTTTTGTTACCCGCAAGTACTGGAGTAAACATTACCAATAAACATAGTTTTTGTTTGAAAGACTCGGTCGTTTATGAGTTTTTTGAAAATCGCTCTGCAGGATTTATTGGAACGTTGTCGTGGACGGAGTAATTATACTTGACTGAATCTTGCAGTGTAGAATTTTAGTATCGGGAGAGCGGCCAATGTCCATTCACAATCATCTCGGCCCAAATTCCATTCTGAGTAAAAACAAACTCGGCTACATTTGACGGAGGAAAAAGCATAAATTGGCTCAATTCTAATTCTCAAAGCTAATATGAGAGGTAGACAATAAGTTTAGAAATACCATTGCCGCCGATACGCTGATTAACTAACTTTGTCGAATATAATCATGTAGATTTCGTTTTACTGGCTTGACGTTGGGGTAACAGCATAAGCTTACGTTTGTTGCCTGAGCCCGAGATTCACAAAAAAGGTATCTGGAAAGAGTTTGAGCTACTTTCAGGTCCATGGGAAAACAAACGTATGCTGTTACCCCAATATGGTCCGTTAATGCGTGTTTTGTAACGCACCTCATTCAATTTTCTCCAAATACATGCTTCATCCAACATATTTCTGTTAAGACCTATGACGAGTCTTTAATTAAGAATTTAGCATTATTTATTTTTCACGCCTCCAAAACTAGAGACAAAGTGTGATTACGAGAAATATGTTGCACTTTACTCTTTTCAAACTTGTTTTGTATGACTGACTGACACAGTATTTGGTAAACATATATAAGGGCCTGAGGCCAATATTATGCAGAAATAAACATATTATACTCATACTCATTCAATTTTCTAGCCAAAATATCTGGAAGTTCCCAAGCTATCCCTTTTCTCGATCTCAGACGGCGCAATATACGTCTCTGTTATAAAATGTGCGCATGCGCAGACGGCGCTTTTAATCTTCATCTGTGAATAGTTAGGCGCTTTAAATACAATTCTTTGTTTGCCGTTCGCGTGCTGGTAGGTTTTCAGAAAAAAATTAGGAAACCAAAAACAATGTTAATAACATTACAGATAAATATATCATTTTACAAAGGGAACAAAAAATTGTGTTTTTTGTCTGTATTCGTTGTTTTCACTGTCGGGCTGGTAGGTTTTTCAAAATCCAAGGACGGCAAACAAAGAATTTTTTCCAAACGGCCTTAACTGATAAAAAGGGTCAAACCTTCCCTTGCTCATGGAAACTCCAGTCCATCAGCTGAAACTAACCCTCGCAACAGGTAAAGGGAACTGCGCCTGTACGAGTTTCTTCTTTACAAACAATGTATGTCGTGCACGACATCTAGAATGCACCTCATCATCATAGCTGCAACATTAAAATATACGATGTAGATTATGGCAGATATGTTTTAACTTTCATCAATCACCATCGTTATTTGGAAATAGTATTTACATTGGTCGTATAGGTCCCATACAATCTTTGAGCGCAGTTCCGACGACTGTATCCCTCAAAATATCACCCGTAGCAAAAAGCGTCTCGCATTCAATGAAGGCGTAATTCACGTAGAAAATATTGAATTATTAATTGACTACCAAATCTCAACATTCCAATTCCTCGGAATTGCAAATTCCAAATGTTTTTGTCCGGATTTGTTTCGCTAGACAGAAAAACACATTGTGTACACCATTCTCACCAACTACAGCTTAATTTCCACTCCACGAACCTACTCAATTTGATACTCTGTCTCCTTAGGGTAACCATATGGAATTGAACAGAAGTCCGTCCCCAGGGGTTATGGGTGGGGGTAGGGGTGTCTTGGTCTCAGGACAAGGTTCTTTTTGCTATGGTTTAATTTATTTTAATAAGTTTGACTATGATATGTATTGCCAATAAAGATTTATACCACCAACCTTTCTTTGCAACTTTGGCGTCTTTGTCCTATTTTAGCACGGGTTTTGTAACGATTTCTTTTTCCGTATTTGTCCTTTGACAATCTTAAGCGAACTTTCGTCACTTTGTTGTGTCTATTATCTTACTAGTTTGATAGCCTAATTCGCCAAAACAAGCAAGGGTAGTAATTTAGTCTATTATCTGATGAGTTTGTGTGCCTAATCATCCGTTTTTAAGGTCTATGGCCTAATCATAGACCCTCGAGAAAATTTCTCGAGGGTCTATGGCCTAATCAGCCAAAGTAAGCAAGGTAAATTACTAATCTGTGGACGCTGTCACCAGATTATCCCCGGATTAACTTTGACACAGTCAACAACGAACGCACCATGGTACCAGCAAGGTATAACCTTCAGTTGCTGGTGCGCCCGTTGTTGACTTTGTCAAAGTTAATCCGGTGATAATCTGGTGACAGTGTCCACAGATTAGTAATTTACCTTGCTTACTTGGGCTAATTAGGAAAAAAAACTCATCAGATAATAGACTAGATTATTACCTTGCTTGCTTGGCGAATTAGTCAATCAAACTGGTCAGATAATAGATGCAGCATGCTGATAAAACGTTTACGCAAGATTGTCAAGGGCAGTGCAAGACCAAAACACCAAAGTTTGGTAGAATAAACCTTTATTATCAATACAACAACTACCCACCCCTGGGGACGGACACGTAGGCGACCCCTATGGGGTAACGCACAACGATGGCGCACATCATTTACACAGTACCCGAGAGGGCCACAGTAATGCAAACTCTTGACAAATTTTTCGCCATTTTTGTTTTCAAAGTCAATCATAACTCCTTGTTCTACTCTCCAAATAAAAGCATGTTGATGTACACAGTGTTCAGCTTGTCAACTCAGCTCGTGCATGTGTAAACTGCCTATATTATTGTTGAAAAGTGACTTCTGGTCCGGACTAGAATTCAAATGTAAAGAATAACAATGTATTTTACACATAACGACGCTAAGTTGACAAGCTAAGTAGTGCATGGGTGTTTCAACATTCTTTAGGGAGTAGAATAAAATGTGGCAATTGATATACAAAAAAAAATAATGAAAAATTCATAAAAAAAGTTGGCATTACTGGCCCTGTATCTGGAGAAAGGCACATGTAGAACATGGCAATTGCATCGGGAAAAACAATTGTTCGCTCGTGGAATTTTTAATCTCATAATTTCACACAAAAGCAATGCACAAAATATGTTTTTGTTCGAATATTTTCCATTATATTACCAAGCCCTGCCAGTTGCCTTTTGATTGGGCGAGCTGAACCACGTGACTGACCACAAATACACAGTAATGGTTTGTTTGCATGCCCCTGAATATGAATAATAAGATTAACAACTCAAAGTATCGTAACTTTACAGCTCAAACGTAAATCATAATCAATCACAAAATAAAATGGAGCACTTGTAGATCAAGTTGAGATACTTTTTTCTGAAAACATCTCCGGATTTGCCAATTTTTTACAGCGCGCGTGACAGTGCGTCGCGTATTGCTCAGTTTCTGGGGCCCAGTTGTCGTTCGCTCCTGAAATTTTCGGAAATTTTGACGGTTTTCTTGGGTTCGCTGATAATATAATGGAAATAACAGACTCCGCTCTGACCATTAACGTTTATTTGTGGGCGCGGGCTCGAGGAAAGCCAAATTAACGGGCTCGGCAAGCCTCGCCCGTTAATTTTGGCTTTCCTCTCGCCCTTGCCCACAAATAAACGTTAATGGTCAGCGCGTCGCCCGTTATTTCTATATCGAATAGTTTGGTCATAGCATGGAGGTACATGGAGGTACAAATCTGCTGCTTGTACCACCATGTACCTTCATGCGTGGAGGTAGAGCCGATATGGTCATAGCACTCCCATAGGTGATTGACTAATCCTGGGCGAGTCATCTGGAAAGACCCCGCGTTGTTTTGATACGTTATATTTACCGAACCAACACACCTGGAGATTAACTCTTTGGTTTAGCAGACCATTTGATTGACTGTGAATTATCAATTCACATGCAGCCGCTTCTTGTCTGAATTTTCAAACAGAATTCAAACAGATATTTTGCAACGTGTGCAGCGTGTAAGATTTTAAAACTGAGAGTTCTCTTCGGTCGTTGATGTCTTTGCGATGGCGACAATGTTAGTCTTTGTAACTTTTTAAAAAAAAACTCATAAAGCTATATTTTGTGGAGCTCTCTCCCTGTGTTACTCAGTCCATTGAGGTAAATATACGCTTACTTCTTGTTATATCCCGCCCGCTCCTTCATTTAAATATAGGAAAACTCCTTAGGCCATATCAATGAACATGAATTGTCTGGTAAAAGCCTCATTATAATTTAAAGCTTTGAATAATGTATTTGGCTGGTGCGCTTTAGTTTTGCTCTAGTCTGGTTCCCTGACCCATTTCCCCGGTAGAGGGCGTGGGGAAATATAGGGTCAGGTACCGGGTAGCCATCTTGAACAGAATTTTGTTCAAGATGGCGGAGGTTAGTCACCTGACAGAACATGCTACAATAAATATGGCTGCTACCATGAAAACGCCGGTCAAAATTCGACTGGATCAGAATTATGTTCGAACACCGGTATCCGAACCAAAAACATTGGCACACGAGACGGGAAACATAAACTGAAAGGATTAATCCAGAAGTACGGGGAAATAAGGGTGATTGAAGGCTGGCTGTGATATCGCAGTAGTACTTGTGACGTGATCTCACGCGCTAGGGTCATTGAGGTCATCGCCGACTGTGGCGTTACCCCAATGACCAGAGCATGTTCGATACACGCCACAAGTACTGCTGCGATATCACAGCTAATGAAAGCAAACTTTGTTGGAACTGTGAACGACGATTGATTTCGATGGATAGAATGGTGTCAGAATTTCGTGAAAAATGCCAGGCATCATGTGGACGTTCTAAAAGTATCAAGAGGTGCACGCTAAATCACAGTAGCTAAATATGGAGGTAAAAAGTCTTTCTTTCTACCTCCACGGCTTTGTGGTACAAACAAGAAGTTGGTGTCAAGTGAGCCTGAAAGTGCGAAACCCAAGAAACATGAGAAAAAGTTACAAGTGTTACTTTCATCCAATCACAGCTTGTTTTATTTTAACCCAATAGCGTCCATGTTTACATTGGCAGGTACCTGACCCTATATTTCCCCACGCCCTCTACCGGGGAAATGGGTCAGGGAACCAGACTAGTTTTGCTCTTCCAGTGTTAAACCTGATGGCGCACTAGGAACCAATCGTCGTAAACCACGCGCCTCTTTACGGCAACAGCTTCGCACTAACCGTTAACAGCGAAGCGGAAATTATTGCTCTGGCTCGCGAGAATGTAGGAATCAATTAAATCTTATACTATGTGTTGAGAATCTTCAACTTCATTAAAAGTTTCTTATATCCAGTTAACCTTGTGGAGTGCATGCTCACATGTTGATAAAAAGCTACAATCTCTCTCTGAATCGATAATACAAAAAAGCTGACGGAATATGTACTCACTGAAACGTGGTTCAAGGAATCAGATGGTAGCAGAGCAGCAGGATTTTCATCATCTCTAACTGGCTTATGATATATCAGGTGACACTGTTAACACGGAAAGGTGGAGGTACAGGAGCTATTGTAAAATCAAACCTCATCAAGTTCACTCCAAATAAGACTTCAGCCAGAGATTCTCCAAAATCTATGCTTCAGCCTTTAAATCGTTTAAAGTCACCATGGTACTCTGTTCACTTTACTATCTTTAGATTGACTTATCGTTATATATCGACCGCCAAAGGATTATACCAATGATGTCCTCGATGAATTTGTCATTCTAATTAAGAGTGTCATTCATTCACACGAAATACTGAATATTCATGTCGACAATCGTGCTGATACTGTCGCTGAAAAGTTCGTCGGCTTCTTCAATCTATGGGATTGACCGACGTGATTGGTCCAACACACGCATCTTATCAGGACAATACTCTTGATTTAATCATCACTAGGGAAACTGACCCAGGTGTCAATAACATTTAATCTGATTGACTCCTGCCATATCACGTATGTAGTCAGCTGTTCTTTAGTTTTCATCGGTATTTACAAGATCACGCCGATTGAAAGTAACCTGGTTTTGCAGAAAACTGGTCACATAAACTTATACTTCAACAGAGTAACATCGCTGCAACCGGTACTTTCTGAGAATGACTGTCCTTAGTTGACATTTTAAATGCATACAACAATATTAGTGCTGTACCTATATTCACTAATCATGCTAATGACATGGCACCAGTGGTTACTACACTACAGAGCTCCTTGATAAAATTTGCACTCATTGGTTTACGGATGAGTTAAGCAAAGCGCGTCAAAATATTCACGAACCGGGGAGGCAATGGGGAAAATCTGGTCTTCTTGTTCTTTAAATTGGCTTATACTGAATACGAAACCATTCAGCATGTACTACGAAGGGTGGACTTTGACTTAGTTACCTTACCACAATACCAGATCAGATATCTTTGCAGCTTGTTTTCATACATATTCGCTGGAACTCGTTTATTGTTCGACCCTCTGATCAAATCTTACATATCTTACACTCAAGCTTCTGTTTGAGCTCCTAAGTTGAAAATCTTATCAGTAGTTTACTTGTGAAATTTTCAAAGCAGGGTCCTATACCCATGGTGTTGGTAATTATAAACCAGTGCATACATCAAGTTCATTGTGAAGTTGCGACGTGTGAATTCCCTCAGTCATGTAAATCTGCAATTGTATATATTATAGCCACTGCTAAAGAAACCAGATTTCGATAAGAATATCTTGACAATCCATTCTAATTAATTTGACTTATATTTCAAAGCTGACTGAAAAGGCGACTTTACTTCAAATAAACGTATATTTATAATAGAATCCAAATGCTAAATGTCAGTCCGCCTACAGAAACTGCACTCTGGTTCGAATGCATAACTATGTGTCACATGTTTCGTGCCTTTGATCGGCATTGTGATGTCATTCTAATACTCCTTGAGCTTTCTGCGGCTGTTGACACGATCCATCATGCTATCTTAATGTGCGGCCGCAGGCAGAAGTTGACGGCCTTGATAGTTTCAGAAAGTCTCGAACTACTCTTGAACCATGGAAACAAGTATTTAAAGAACGAGGTGAGTTGGAGAATCCTTAAGGTTTTGCAATGTCGTCCGATAAAAGTGGCGTGGACTCGAAAATCGGTGTGCGGGAATTCAGTGACAAATACATCGATAAAGAACCGACAATACTCCGAAGGCAAAGTGCGTGGATTGGGATAGCTGCCAGTCAGCAGCAGGCGACAGGTTTGCCCGATAAACAGCCGAAAATATTCCGTAGTAAAAGTGCGTGGATTGGGATGGCTGCTAGTCAGCAGTAGGCGACAGTTGTGCCCGATAAACAGCCGAAAATATCCCGTAGGCAAAGTGCGTGGATTGGGATGGCTGCCAGCCGGCAACAAGCTACAAGTGTGCCTGGTAAACAGCCGAAAATATTCCGTAGGCAATGTGACGTGCGTGGATTGGTATGGCTGACAGCCTGCAGTAGGCGACAGTGTGCCCAATAAACAGCCGAAAACATTCTGTAGACAAAGTGCGTGGATTGGGATGGCTGCCAGCCGGCAGCAGGCGACAAATATGCCCGGTAAACACCCGAGAACATTCTGTAGGCAAAGTGCGTGGATTCGGATTGCTGCCAGCCAGCAGGAGGTGACAAATATGCTCGGTAAACAGCCGAGAATATTCCGTAGGCAAAGTACGTGGATTGGGATGGCTGCCAGTCGGCAGCAGGCGACAGGTGTGCCCGATAAACAGCCGAGAACATTCCGTACGCAAAGTGCGTGGATTGGGATGACTGCCAGCCGGCAGCAGGCGACAGGTGTGCCCGATAAACAGCCGAGAACATTCCGTACGCAAAGTGCGTGGATTAAGATGACTGCTAGCCAGCAGCAGGCGACAATTATGTCCGGTAAACAGCCAAGAACATTCCGTAGGCAAAGTACGTGGATTGGGATGGCTGCCAGCCGGCAGCAGGCGACAGGTGTGCCAGATAAACAGCCAAGAACATTCCGTACGCAAAGTGCGTAGTTATGGATGGCTGCAAGCGGGCAGCAGGCAACAGGTGTGCCCGATAAACAGCCGAAAATATTCCGTAGACAAAGTGCGTGGATTGGGATGGCTGTCAGTCAGCAGTAGGCGACAGTTGTGCCCGATAAACAGCCAAAAATATTCCGTAGGCAAAGTGCGTGGATTGGGATGGCTCCAAGCCGGCAGAAGGCGACAGATGTCCCCGATAAACAGCCAACAATATTCCGTACATGTCAAGTCTCTGATTTTTTGCCGAGTCATCCAAGTCAAAATATGCTTTAAATACAGACAAAAATATATCATTTTTTTCTGCGCCTATATCTGTCGCAGATTGACAAATCTACACCTGCCTAATATCAATTTACATTAGTTTTCTTTTTAAAACGAACTTTAGTATTCGATGAGACAGCAAAAATTAACAGGCTGATTGCCTTAGAGATCTGTAAGTGTAGTACTATACTACGGGGGTTTTAATGTGCGGCCGCAGGCAGAAGTTGACGGCCTTGATGGTGGAAGTTTCAGAAAGTCTCGTTCTGCTCTTGAACCATGGAAACAAGTATTTAAAGAACGAGGTGTATGTTTGATATATGTGTGTTGGAGAATCCTAAAGGTTTTGCAATGCCGTCCGTTAACAGTGGAGTGGACTTGAAAGTCGGGCCTGGACAATTAAGTTACCAGTGCACCGATCAAGAGCCGAAAATACTCCATAAGCAAAGTGTGTGTATGGGGATGGCTGCCAGTCAGCAGCAGGCGACAGGTTTGCCCGATAAACAGCCGAAAACATTCCGTACGCAAAGTGCGTAGATTGGGATGGCTGCCAGCCGCCAGCAGGCGACAGATGTGCCCGATAAACAGCCGAAAACATCAGTAGGCAAAGTGTGTTGTTATGGATGGCTCCAAGCCGGCAGCAGGCAACAGGTGTGCCCGATAAACAGCCGAAAACATTCCGTACGCAAAGTGCGTAGATTTGGATGACTGCCAGCCGGCAGCAGGCGACATATGTGCCCGATAAACAGCCGACAACATCCGTAGGCAAAGTGCGTTGTTATGGATGGCTGCAAGCCGGCAGCAGGCAACAGGTGTGCCCGATAAACAGCCGAAAACATTCTGTAGGCAAAGTGCGTTGTTATGGATGGCTGCAAGCCGGCAGCAGGCAACAGGTGTGCCCGATAAACAGCCGAAAACATTCTGTAGACAAAGTTCGTGGATTGGGATGGCTGCCAGCCGGCAGCAGGCGACAAATATGTCCGGTAATCACCCGAGAAAATTCCGTAGGCAAAGTGCGTGGATTCGGATTGTTGCCAGCCAGCAGGAGGCGACAAATATGCTCGGTAAACACCCGAGAATATTCCGTACGCAAAGTGCGTGGATTGGGATGATTGCCAGCCGGCAGCAGGCGAAAAATGTGTCCGATAAACAGCCGAAAATATTCCGTAGGTAAAGTGCGTGGATTGGGATGGCTGCCAGCCGGCAGCAGGCGACAGATGTGCCCGATAAACAGCCGAAAACATTCCGTACGCAAAGTGCGTTGTTTAGATGGCCACAAGCCGGCAGCAGGCGACAGGTGTGCCCGACAAACAGCCGACAACATTGCGTACGCAAAGTGCGTGGATTGGGATGGCTGCCAGTCGGCAGCAGGCGACAGGTGTGCCCGATAAACAGCTGAGAACATTCCGTACGCAAAGTGCGTCGATTGGGATGGCTGCCAGCCGGCAGCAGGCGACAAATATGCGCGGTAAACTCCCGAGAACATTCTGTAGGGAAAGTGCGTGGATTGGGATGGCTGCCAGCCGGCAGCAAGCTACAAGTGTGCCCGGTAAACAGCCGAGAACATTCCGTACGCAAAGTGCGTCGATTGGGATGGCTGCCAGCCGGCAGCAGGCGACAAATTACCCCGGTAAACTCCCGAGAACATTCTGTAGGCAAAGTGCGTGGATTGGGATGGCGGCCAGCCAGCAGGAGGCGACAAATATGCCCGGTAAACACCCGAGAACATTAATTCTGTAGGCAAAAGTGCGTGGATTCAGATTGCGTGCGTTCGTTGTTGACTCTGTCAAAGTTAATCGGTTGATAATCTGGTGAGTGTCCACAGATTAGTAATTTACCTAATACTTTGGCAAATTAGGCACTCAAACTCATCAGATTATAGACTAAACTATACCCTTGCTTTTTTTTTGGCGAATATAAGGCAATCAAACTAGTAAGACAATAGACGCAACACAGTGACAAAAGATCGCTATAGATTGTCAAAGGACACATACGAAAAAAGAAATCGTTACAAAACCAGCCCTAACATACTAGTAAGACAGAGACACCAAAGCTGCAAAGAAAGGTTGGTAGTATAAATCTTTATTGTCAATATATATCATAGTCAAACGTATTAAAATAAAATAAACCATAGCAAGAAGAACCTTGTCCTGAGACCAAGACGCCCACCCCTACCCCTGGGGACGGACTTTTGTACAATTCCCTATGACAAAGCCAACGTATATCGAACGCATATAAACCAGCATGTTCTTGGCGCATTTATGCACCTCCCGCAGTCTGCCTGTTGGCGCAGAATGCGCCCTCCAGCGGTGAAAGTGTTAAAAGGGGGGGGGGGGCGTCGGAACTGCGCTCAAATGTCGTACGGAACCCATATGACCAATGCAATGTGCACATTGCATCCAACGTGCAATTGATTAGAGTAAAAACGTGTTTGTCATAATTTACATGGTAGTAAGAATTACCACTACAGCTATGTTGACGTGATGCATTTAGACATACATCGTACATGAAAAGTTTGTCAAGAGAGTCGCACAGGCGCTGTTCCGACGACCTCCCCTTATAGATGTACTGCATTCGATTTGATTATTCATACAGGCAGAACAAGAGGAGTGCCGCATGATGGGTTCGTAGGATCTCAGTTGCTTGATTGTGGTGTCCCACAGGGCTCATTCTGTTTTAGTCTGACGAGGACTCGGCCACCTGCAATGAATTCTCTGACTCTACATCCGTTGTACAACTATTGTAGAGATTCGTCTGTAGATGTGTAACAAAATCTTGGCTCTTAATAGCAGCAAAACTAAAGTGGCAAGATTTTCCACAAAGTTTACTTATGGGAGTCGTCGGCCAAGTCGCTGTGTAATCTTGGTGTTCATTGGATGTGTAAGCATTTATGTATGTTCATGTCGCGAGTTTATCTCAATCATCATCGATCTAGGGATACATGTACACACGTCTATGGGGCGCATAGTCCCAGAGCTGAATAGATCACAAGTGACTGTGATTTATTATTCGCTTATGGAGAATTAGTAAATTACGCAAACTTCTTGATCAAAGTCAAACCGAAAGATCAGTTCATGCTTTCATCAAATCCAGACTTTATTATTTGCTGTGAGCCTGCCAATTTATCAATGCCGGCGCCTAGCACAGGTGCTTGCAGCTTTGCTTGGATAGTCGATCGAAGTGTGAGGCCGAAGGCCGAACCTCGGTTGTAGTGTAAAGCACATAAGGGAGCGTTCAGTTATTATGGCCGGGGGTGGGCCGGCAAAATCTGGGGGGGGGGGTCACCTCAAATTTGAAAACTTTAAGGGGGGGGGGTCATGTATTTTTCAAGCAGCTCAGAGGGGGGTTACTTAATTTTCATAAGTATCCATCTCGTCAAAAAGCAGTTTCAGTGTTCAGAAATATTCTGGGAGATAAAAATGATTCGTTGCATGATTTCATTCTCTGAAGTTATTCACCTGTAAATCTGAACAAAAGTATAATTATCTGTCACATGAACATCTTGACTTGACAACTCTGAGGCTTGTCTTATTGTAAATCAAGCTCACTGAACTGAGGGAAATGAACAATTCCTATTACTTACATATTAGAGATATAGCAAGTTTTGTCAGGGAAATTATTTAACAGTTACCTGTACTGAGACTACTAGTACCATGAAAAGTTAAATAATCGCAATCATACCAATCCATAATCCAATGACAGTAGGTCGGAATTCGCAAGACTATAGTTGTAAACATAGACACAAAACAGAACAGACAGTAAATAGACGGTACACAAACAAAGTCATATTCATGAAAGAAAGATATGGACCCCTGGCCAGAAGACCAAGAAGTGATGTCAGGTGTTTCGAAAATAGTAAGCGCATCCTGCCCCACATGTGGCACCCGCCATATATCAATCTATAAGTCAGATAGGTAGTGGTCACTCAAAAAGGCCCAATGTCAAATTCCAATATCATAATTGTTGTCCACATCTGAACTTTTAAATATCCTATTTGAATCAAGTATATTTGTATCAATTATCAAACACCTATAAAAGCACAAATTAATTTAGTTTAGCATTGTAAAAAAATTATTCTTAGTTTTTTATAGACAACAAATGTATAGTGAATCAACATTTCGTTGAAATTCTAAAATCCAATTTCTTGCACATATATCAACCTTTAACCATCCTAGGCTAACTAAGTACTTTAAAATGAATTATCAAATGTCTCTAAATATACACAGATTTTGATAGTTTTCTATTTGAAAAAAAATTATTTATATTTTCCTCATAGATTCCCATGTACAGTGAATCTACATTTTGGTATAATTCAAAAATCCAATTACTGGCGAACACATCCATTTGTTACCACCCTAATCTAATCTAGTACATTGATATCAATAATCGAGAGTACATAAATACATGGGTTTACCTATTTTTGTATTGGAAAAAATTATTCATACTTTCCTCATAGACTCCCATGTATAGTTGATGCACATTTTCAGTGAAATTCCACAATCAGATTTCTTGTACACATAATATGCACGTTTAACCATCATATTCTAATCAAGTACAATTATGTTAATTATTGTATATGCACAAGTATACCAAATTTTTCATGGGGGAAAAAAAATTATTCACAATTTTATCATTGACTCCCATGTATAGTGGATGAACATTTTTGGTGAAATTCTAAGGTCAAACTTTTTGTCCACATGCCAGTTGTAACAACCCTATTTCATTTAAGTGCATTTATGTAAATTATCAAATATCTATAAATGCATAGATATAGTTTTGCATTGAAAAAGTATTACATAGATTTCTCATACATGTATGAGAAAATATATGTATACCATGTATAGTGAATCAACATTATCAACAGCTGATTTTTAATTAAATCCAAATATCAAAATTTTGTACACACATGCTTGCGCAAAAATATTGCGTTCCACCAGTAATTTCTGTCCAACCCCTTTGAGGGGTAATTTCAAAATTATAAGCAAGTCAGAAGGGGAAATCTGAGCATCAACACCTTTTGAGTTTGTAAGGAAGGTCATTTGAAAAAATCTAAGCTCTTTTTTGGGATTCTATAGCTCCATACCCCCAAGGTGTTTGTGTGTGCAGCTTAAATTTACTCAAGCAATGTGGAGGGGGGGGGGGGTCATGAAATTTTTGTCATCTTGAAAGCGGGGTCATCTATTTTTGGTACAATGGGTAGGGGGGTTCACTTATTTTGACTGATGCGCAGGAAGAATTTGCCGGCCCATCCCCGGCCATAATAACTGAACGCTCCCTAATGCGCATTCCCTCTATATAGAGGGACTGTGTGTAAAGACACTACTAGCAACTTGGCAGAGTAGACCAAAAGTAGACCAAAAGGAGAAAATTTCCCCATCGGGAAACTTTCTAGAAATGGTACATATATTTTGATAAAGCAATGATAGTTTTCTCTAAAATCATAGTGAAAGAATCAAATTCTCCCGATCGGGAGACTAATGTCTTAAATGTGTAACAGTTAAAAGTGTTAATGAATTAATTGCGGGACATGACTTTGACGTTAAAAAATACAAATGAAAATTGGTCCGCATGGCGGAAATAAATTTTTCATGAAAGTGACAATTTGCTGTGTGTCTTTTAATGCCAGAATATGCAGAGAAAGCAATGGTGAACTCTTTCAGAACAATGGTAAACCGCCTCAAATTTGATAATGAACATACTGGTACACTTTTTAAAATGCGCAGTTATGCCTATTATTATAACTTCATAAATTGCGTAGAACTATTTTGTCAGAAGAAGTCTCCATATCGGGTGATATTCTCCCGATCAGGAGATCAAGTTCTCTCGAGTCCCGATCGGGAGAAAATCCCCCTTTTTGTCTAGCGTGCTTTGCTGGCAGCATGGAGCTAAGGTTCAGCCTACGGCCTCACACTTTCGATTGACTATCTTTTTTAGCTCCATGGACTATCCAGGCAACGCTGCAAGCACATGTGCCCTATCGCTGATGCGGGGAAATTGCCAGCCCGCCCACTCAAAATTGATTATGGGACACTGAAGGCCGCCAGTGTCGGGCGATAACGTGTGGCCCGGTGAAGGCCGAACCTCGCGAGGGCCGTATATTCATTAGTCTTACTAATTCGAGGTTCGGCCTTCCATCTTTCGACCTGCAGCCTTCGACAGACTATTCCAGCAGCACTACGAACACCTGAGGCGTGTACATACATTACTTTACACCTAAAACACTGAGCACCTGCACCTGTGCCCAGCTAGTATTACCTCCACAATCAGATAGTACCCGTCCACGTGTGTGGTATCAGAGGTGAGCCAGGTCATGTTTACAAACGAACTGGGGTCCCCGGCCGAAACACTAACAGCGGAAGTAATAAGTGCATTGTGGGTAATAGTTTGTGTATGATGTTACGGTTCTCGCTCGGTTTTCAGTGGATGCATCATTCGATTATGCTGTCCAGGATTGTTACGTGTACCTTGTCTAAACATCATCGCCGCGACCCACAGATGTGAGGGAATAACTTCTGGTATAATTTAGCCCAATTAATTCGCGATCATGGCTTCGAAAGGCACTAGCAAAAACCGCTCAATTAAGGTAGTCTTGGTTCAGAGTACGCCGAACTCGGCCACTTCACAGAATGTCTTTCGAGAACTGTCTGATGCCTGTTCAAAGACTGCTGGTAAATTTACCCTGGAACGTATCGCATTTGAACATCTTGATTTCGGAGAGACTACTGTTCTTGACATGTTCTACTTAGCAGATGTCGCATTCGTTGATATGTCCGTGTTCAGTCATCAATCACCATTGTTCTATCACCTGGGAGTGAGGGAGAGTTTTGGCAGGAAAGATAATGTTGTTCTGTATCATCACATGGACGCAGAAATGATGCTATCACTGAAGGTACGTACATCAACAGTAACTGCAAAGTGTCATTTGTCAATCTAAACGTGCAATCGCAAGTTTCTTTTTTCCATTATCATGTCGTTGTCAATATTTTGACCGACAATGACACTTTGATACATGGACATCTACCGTACGTCAACCCACACTGTGTCTTTTCCCCTGGCCTCCTACCTCACGATTTATGATATCGTTAATGGCTTTTGAAATTTATTACATGTAAAACAGTTGAACTTGTCTAGGTACAAATACCATTCTTTTTTAGCTCCATGCTCTCGGCATGCAATCTGTGCATGATCTACTTTATAGGTACAAAATGTTAGTGCCAAGTTGTTTTTGTTTCACTTTGTGCCCGGGATACAAACATTACCTATGTAAATGCATTCCCAATAAACAGACAGACAATGTGCACGTTCAAACCACTGCTTGTCAAACATTCATAAATCTTCCACGCCATCGTCAGTCAGGTAAACCTGCAACAAATGCTGGTCAAAACCCTGAGTTAGAAATAATTCCGTGTAAATGTAAGTCACTGGCTGACTACAAATTACAATAGGATGAAGAGCGCATTTGCAACAATTCTACCATTTGAAGAATACATGACTTTCATATCGCAAGGAAATATAACCTTGTATCATTATGACATTGGCTGAGATAAATGTAGTGACCCAAGGTCATTATATGTCTGCATGTATCTCAGACTGCCTGTGTTTTCTGATGTTACTGGGGAAATAATAAAGTGGAAATAATAGCTCTCAGAAGAGGGTTTTTCTTAGCATTACAATTGTCATATGTTTGTGGTCAGACAAAATGCAAAAGGTAATTCCAATACAGGGACTAAACTGTACATTTTACAAAATGTTAAAAATTATTTAATTTCTAATGGAATTAACAATTGATGCAAAACTTAATCGGACAAAATTTTCCTCAGATTACAGTTTTATTTCCCTTTATTTTGTAGTATCATATTTAAAACTCACAGACATGTTAATTGTTGCATGCAGTGCATATCATAACTGGATTGTCCATTCTTCTTGCTTATCTGGGGTTCATGTCCTTGAGTAGGTTTTCAGCTCTGAATTGTACATTTTTATTGTCGTCTTCTTGCCAAATGTGAAATTTTGTAACACTTTTCTGTGCCTGAAAAGTGATCTGTGTGTAGCTGTATCTCCAACATACATGTACATTGTACATTACAGCAAATTTAAACTCACAACAATAGAATTACAATAATTGCTAATTTGTTAATCTAATTAATAAAAAATGAGTGGTGTTATGATATTTCTACTGTACAGATAGGAATCGACCTGACCATAAGTAACGCCGTATGGTTATTATCAAAGCAAATAGGCTTGAGGGTATTTTGAGCTGTAAGAGTACTGTATTTGCAATAAACCAAGGTCAGAATATCAGGTATTAATGCTGAACAATTTGGAGAAAGAAGATTAATTAAACATCATCCATCCCATCACAGGATTTGTAGGAATAATTATCAGTGACCAGTTGACCTAATTCAAGTGACCTTTAACCTTTCAAGAATGGAAATAGCTCACCAAGTTGGATTTATATCACACATTATATTTATTATATTTATTTTGTTTCCTTACATTTCTAGTATTTGAAGAAGATATCACGCATTGTGATCATTCTTGCAGTTATTATTAATCATATTGCTTCTTGCAGTTTTTAAATTAATCAAACATGCATGATGCTTTTCATACCATAAGCATCAGAATGTTTACATGTTTGCATGCGTAGACTTGAAGGTCAAACTTCTTCAGGACTTGAAACGGCAGGCACGCTCCCTGGTCTCACTACAACCAGTGGCCTTGGACAACTTATTTCTGGAAGTGGTTGCTCAATTGGACTACCACTTATTAACAATTGTCATAGAATGAAACCACAGTGTTCAACTAAATACGCTTTGTTGGTTCCAAGCTGACCTTTTCAAACAATGGTCAGTGATCATGTCCAAAACAGGAGTAAATTGCAAAATATTGATCAATTGATCATTAGTTACAATTTATTCATACTAAATTTATTTCTTAATTATATAAGATAATATAAAAGAATAGAGTACTACCATTTTGTCTTGTATTTATTTATTTTACGCTGACACTGTTTGAATAGTTTATGAAAAGAAATTGAGTATTTTCTGGTATAGTTTTCTGCAATATTTCTCCTTGTAAAAGCTGTCATGCTCTATAATTTCAGTGTCAGTGGCTTGCAGACTTTCAAACAATGGTCAGTGATTGTCTAAAACAGGTGCAAATCGGCTAATAAATACCCTGATATTTAGAAAATTAAACCACATGAAAGATTATGTTGGAGTATGATATTCATTTGTTGCTGAGATTGTCAATGATTAGCCATATGGCTGGAGTAAAAGTAGACTATCAGACGTCTTCTCAGGACTTCTGATTTCCTGAAATAGTTGTCCACCTGGGTTACCAAGTAAAAAGTCAATGTGGAGCTGTGTCTTTTCTTTTGTATTAGACAGTGAATGTTATATTCCATACACATTTTGTTGTAGACATTTCTAAGTGTGGTTTAATGGCACTGTCTCACTGAAATATTTACGGTGTCGATTGTTCAATTTTTACAAGCTAAAATTTTTGAGTTTTCAATATTGACCAAGTCTTTTTGTGTCATACAAGTGTTCCTCCTGTACTATAGTCATACATACAGCATACCACACATACCTGTACACAAGTATTATCTTGTGTAATCTCTGATAATAGTTTCCTTTGATTGCTGATTGTAAAAGTTATCCATTACAACTAGGTTCCATAGTCCTGCATGTAACTACGTACTATACAGTAACATTTACATTAAATTAAGGTAAGGGCCATCTCTTGCAAGGTTGATAAAAGATAAACTTATTAATCCCTTGTAGCACTTTTTGACCTTTGACCCCAGAGACTGTCAGGAAACAATTTTTATTTTTTGAAATTCTTCACTACCCCAGTAGTCTTTTCCAAACGGAAATGAGTAATCTCTTGATGTCTTGAAACATTCTAATGTTTATGTATGTTAAAATAAAGGAACAAAGCTATTGAAAGAGTAAGGGCTAAATAGATCTCATAGGCTTCCCTTCTTTGTGTATTATCGTGGAGATAAAATGAAAAAAAGTTACTACCATCTTAACCCTTATCCTCTTGACTTCATAATTCACCATTTGGTTAAGTTGGTTAAAACCAGCAAAGAATAACATGTTTTGTTATTTTGATTAACAAAGACTGTATTATTTGAAGGTCTCCTAGAACATAGTGTAAACATCATATTGGTAGGATAAGTGTCAATCCCAATTAAATTTGAACTAAACGTGATGTAATGCATTTATCACCATAGTTAGGGGAGCCCCTCCCACCTCATGATTGTGACTGCCATTTAATTCAGAATATAGTAGCAGTGGGTTTGCTCACAATATGGCTATCTGGTCTGTAATGTTGTGTAGGTTTGCCTATGTGCAAACACCAGTGTGGTAATGTTTAAGGTTGGCGACTACGTAATATAAGAAATATGCATATTTTCTTCATAATTTCATTCATAATTGTTCCAGGCGGCAGTGAGTAGACAAGAAATATTATAAAATATGAAAAATATCTTAATCTTTAAGAGTTTTTGAAATTAAACAAATTAACCCTGTGAGAGCTGTAATTTTTCCCACCAAAATTTTAGTGGAATATTTTACCCATTTTTATGAATTTTTCTGTATTTTGTTTTACAATTTTGGACCAAATGGACATCACATTTCATTGACTATTGTTTTTTATCAAAATTTTGGCAAAAATCTAAAAAAATCTAAAAAAATATATTTTATGAAGGCAACAAAAATTGACTTTGGCTCTCAAAGGGTTAAATAGATATCTGCCAAAGAACATTTTGACATGGCCGATCATTACTTGATGTTAAGGCTAGAATTTCATCTCTTGTAACAGAATGCGTACAACCTATTTGTTTGTTTATGTGTTTGTTTATGTGTGTGTTTTTATATAGATTGTAAGCCTACAAATATGTATGTTGGAATATTCGAGATAATTATCATGGGAAAAATAGGTACATCCAGATCCTGGTGAGATATGCTATGTATTGTACTATACATATTACAGCTCAGAGCTATTGTATAGTGGTACACCAATACTTGGTTGTATGGATAAAAAAGTTGGTTGTATGGAATCATATACATGCAGCGGGATGTGGTGTATATTGCCCTTTTGGAAACAATAATTTGTCTAAATTTGTATTATTGTATATTGCTTTCTGACTTTGTCAATCTTACATTGTCCCTGACAGAAATCCTGCATAAGTTCTGGATATGACTTCATTCCATACCAAACAGACACCAGTGGTAAGGTGTATGTGTGTGACTTGGCGTGTATCAGAGTGCCAGCTGAAATGCAAGACGATGCAACAGTAGACCTGCCTACAAGGGTTTGTCCTCCACTCAATGTTAGATTCAAGACAAAATTGGATGACATTCAGGTCATATCAAGGTGAGTAAACAGGGACTGAAAAACAGCTTTGTCAGTTTGATTAACTCTTCTGTAGTGAAATTAAATTTGTAAATGATTCATAAGAATATGGTAATAGAAATAAATGTATTAGGAAACTGTTATGGCCTTTGAATTGTATGATGTTGTCATCAAATGCTGTTTGAAAGTCACCTTATGCCCTTTACTATTATTGCCTATTGTATCCTATTCTGTATACCAAACGTATTTTGAATATACATAGAGGATCTTGCTGGAATTTTCCAGCATTGAAGGTACATGTATACCAGTGCAGTAATACATTTTGGGGCCAAAAGTTTCCGGCATATGGTTAACGAAAGAAAGAATAGCTCTAACTTTGATGTTTTCATAACTGTCGTTGTCGACAACAAGTTAGTGCATTTTCTTTTTCTCACTAGACGATGTTGGAGGAATTATATCGAAATACATAGTACTAGCCCAGCAAAACACAGGGCATAATATATGGGTATACAATCATGTTGTCGATAAACCTATTCTAGTAAGGATTAAAACTCAGTTGTCAGCAAAAATCAAGGAACACAACATTGCACACACACATATATGTACAGCCTGTATGGCCACAATCGCTGTTTACCTAATCATCGTTTACTTATTGTAATATAACCATTTACATAAATCACAAATATTTTCTCAGCTACATAGGTAATTTTTATGGCATAATTTGTTACATGTATGTGTGTTCACAGCATCAATGCCAAGGAGGTGCTCCTTAATGACATTCGTAAAGCCAGGGAGAAGTATCTAGGAGAAGATTTGGCCAGGGTAAGAACATATGATTGATTGTGTGTGCTTCCTAGAAAGTAAATAAATATCAGAGATGTAGGAGACCTGTTTATGATGAGAGCTGTAAAAGACAATATTAGTATTATATATTTCATCCAGATGATTCACACTCAATTTCATTGTGTTACATTGTATCCTGACTATTAAAAGCTGAGCAAATAATCCTTTGAGGTTATCATGAATGAATCATAAAAATTAATTAGGTGCTGGCTACATTGATCAAAAGCAAGATTGTTCAAGGTCCTGTAGACTGTATACGGTCATATTTCATCTTTAGTGCTGTCGTAACATGGAATAAAGCTAACAGTCTTTATTTCTGCAACAATTCAATTCTTTGTGGAACAACTTTTCTCTGATAATTATTGTATTCAAGCAAAGAGAAGAGACAACTTCTTTATTTTTACAATACAGACCTTAAAAGACTTCTTTGGTTTTTCTGACTTTTCTCTGATACTTTACTTGATAGGGAGTTGTGTTGAATCCAAGTGAAAATTTTATGTTTAGTGTTCACATTACAAGGCTATTACTGTTCCTACAAAATCGTTAGATTGATAACGTTAATTGTTGCATTACAGGAATTGAAAATATTGAAAAACAGGATGGATGAACAGCTCCTACTGACCAGTGATATTGTGCACCAGTTTTTACTCTCCTACAGAGAAATTCAGGTGAGTTAAGAATCTTAAATGGTGGCCAAATGAGTTTCTACAGAAAACCAATAGAGATATCTCTGATTGCTTTGTATTTAATCCAATGTTTTGTCAGCAGAAACTGGAAGCTTAAAACAAGTAACTCTTCTGTGGGTAACAGAACTTTTCCATTTAAATAATTATTCATCTGTATGCCATAAAGCGATAGGGAAATGTTTGGTTCTGTTTGAGATGAAAATTCTCTGGCATAAATACATGTTATTTGACATTTCTTATGTACTTCTAATATGCGCTGTGGATATTGCCAATACACATACATACCGGTATATGTTGAACACCCCACTTAAGAATATGTCTTACAACCATTGATGATGAAAACTTCACCTACTCAAATGGCAAAGTGTACCATCATGGTCACTCTTTAAAGTGACTGTGGTATAACACAGCATGGTAAACCACTCTTGGTTGATGCTAAGGAAAGCCCAGTCTTGCTTTTGAAAATCCATTGTAACACTGCATTTTTAACTACATGCTTATAACCAGTATGTTACACCTCAAACCAAGTCGGTACACATTGCAGCCTAAGAGGAAGTCAAGAGATGTTTCGATAAAATCGGTCATTAATCTTACTTTTACAAAGTACTGTATACTGCAGTATGGAGCTGAGGGCAAAATCCTCTGTTCCTTTAATACAATGAGTATGTTAATCAAGGTTTTAGTATGTAGACACACATACAAGTTGTTCTATATACATACTGTGTGCATAACATTGTTTTATTACTCTGTGACATTAGTAATCTAAAATACTTAATCAAAATACCGTATGTGTTGTTTGAATTTTGATGACCCTGTGGTGCTGGGTATAACTTTATGCTTTTCAGTGCTTTAGACTTTGGCCTGTGTAGTGGAAAATTGAATAATGTGCAATGTGAGGGGAATTCTGTTGTTACTTAGGTTGTTGGACAGTTTGACGATGATTTCCATCTCATACTGAATTAATTCTTACAGAATGTCATGCTGTTTTATTTGCAGGACTATGATTCCATGGTGTCTCTGGTTGAAGCCATCAAAGACTTGCCACATGACAATATTACTCAGAAATCTGCCATTGATTATCTGTACACATTTGCCCTGAACAGGTAAAGTAATATTCACTGCCACAACCTGTTGCCATAAATCATGTTTGTACAATATGCAAGCAAATGAAAGTGTGGAGTCCCATACAGATATACAATGAACATGAAGGTGTTGAAATACCGTTTTGACCTTTGACCTGTGATGGTTATATCGGATCAACATGAACAGTCAGTTTTGTGGTGCACTGAGCAGTTAGGCAACTTTCACAGATTTGCTAAATAAATCAGAGGCATCATCTTCGTCACAGCACAACTTTGGAATCTGTTGATAAATAATATCATTTGAGATGATTAGTGGCAATCTTTTAACAATTTCATTACTGATATGATCTGTTGATCTATGTATTTGACAGGAGGAACAGAAATGGCGACAGACAGAAGGCATTGAAAGCCATTACGTGTGTAAGTTGTAACTCATATCTTGATGTTTTTCCTCAGCCATATATACACTGTATTTTTCAGTCACTATCAGCATGGAACCAGTATGCATCTCATACACATGCAGTCAACGTCCAGTATTTTGATGGCTCTACAGATGTTTTGCAAGCTGTGTTTACTGTTAATTTATGTGATTTGATAGCTTACAATATGTCTGTAGAGCCACCAAAATACTGAACATTGACTACATGTGTATGAGATGCATACCGGTGTCATGATGATATATTTTTGGATTCCATGGGTGCAACCATTCAGAAGAAATGTTCATGAGGCACAATGCATAAAATACAAATCAGTATTTACCATTCCTGCATTGTAAATGAAATTTTAAAAAGAACCTTGGAAGGTAAACTTTTTTGACAGCCAAGATATGTTGCTAATGTCACTCCAAACTACAAAACATCATGACGTGTCTGGTGAATGTGGATTCAACTATATGGTGTTCATAATGGTGATTCAGTCAGTCTCCTCAAGGACTCTGCTGTATGCCAATACCCGCTTTGATCAGGCCAATGCTACATTGTACTTAAATTCTCTCATGATACATTTCTGATGAATGCGACAACTGTTGTACCAAAGCAATCAAATCTAGTCACGCAAATTTTAAAAAATTCTGAACTAGTTATGAAATGAGCACATAACAAAACTTGCAAAGTACATGTACTGTACTATGGTGCATGAGTTGATGCAATTCATACCTGTTATGAAATCCAACACTGTGACATTTACCACAAGTTTCATAACCCTGGATACATGTAAATAGATACAATATAACACAGTACTTTCACAGTGATGGCAGTATCTACTGTTCTCTATTGCAGGCTTTGGAAAAGAAGGAGAATCAAGTCCCTGATGTATTTTGTCTCTGTGGGCGCATCTATAAAGACCAATTTACAGAATCCAATTATGAAGACACACAGGCTAGAGATAATGCTATATACTGGTATGTGCAGTTAGTGAAATCAGCCCACATTTCAATGTACTCTGCATTTGTCTTTACCATATTTATTTGTACAACATTTTTCAACTTTTGTAGTTAATACTTATATTTGTTATATACATGAAATGAAGACAACATAGATTTCTTTAAAAGAAATAAATGATACTCACATTCCTTAACTTTAAGTAAACCTATCAAGTGTACTTGGATATTGTCCATCAAGTTCATAGACTTCAAAGGTATTTATAGAAATTATTATTAAGGAGTAGCTGTGTTAGGGTGAGTAGGTTAGGGAATGCCAGGCTGATCTTTGATAGTTTTTTGGCAGTCATTTTCACCAGAAAACCCAGATCCACCACTGTGCAGAATGCAAGGAGAATGACATAAAAGACAAAACTACATTCCTGCATGTACGTAGCATTGTGGCAGATTTCCAGTATAAAGTGGAGTAAAGCTTGCATTGCAATTTGATATACTACTGCAACACAGATGTTTTAATATTTAACTCTGGCTTGTAATTCAGCATTTTTATTGTACATTCAAGTCATTGTAAAGATTATCATTAGCTTCAAGAGTTCAATTACTGTGATTTTTTTCATATTTTTATGCAATTTTTTATTGCAGGTATCGTAAAGGTTTTGAAGTGCAACCCAATGAGTACGCTGGAATCAATCTTGCCACTCTGCTGGTGTTGTCAGGCAAAGAGTTCTCCAAATGTCCAGAACTACAAAGAATTGGTAAGCTTTGTACTAGTTTACTTACCCTTCATAGAAACTTTATGAATGTAGAATGGAGGATATTAAAATGAAATTGAAAATAAAAGTCTACAGAGTTACACAAAAATAGGAAACTGGTAAACATTTAAAATAAATTACAGAACATTATGAATATTGCAAGTAGATGTAAAACTTTTAAAATTCTATTACTATTTCTTAGTATTATAACCAACATTTGGTTGATATCTCTTCGAAATACATTGTGTACTCCTAACAAGAATAACCAGAAAGGTTATCATGGCCAGATGTATTTAAAATATAATTGAAAGGCATGCAAAGTGTGAATTAGGTAGGTACATGAAATGCATACCCCTGGTACCAGTAGAACATTTGGTGTAACACATCAAAGAATACTTTAAAGACTGGACACATACATGTAGACATGTATCCTGGTACATGCAAAGTCTATCTACATCATGCAACAATACAGACAAGAATAAAGCAGCTGTGAATACAAATAATTTCAAAAACTGAGGTTTTTTAGGCCCAATAAGTTCCTCTGTCGAATCCTCCATTTATTCCTTACTGTCATTTTAACATCGCATATGAATAAGATATTTAAGTAGCAAATTTCAATATTTTGATTGTAGCACTTCCATACTCATTTACTGGTCTACCATGATACCGTGTGTTGGCTGTCAAATGATGCCACATCAGGCTTTGTTTTCAGTTGCAAATGTATTATGCAACATGTTTCTATAAGAAAATGAAACATTATTTCATGTAAATGGAGTTTGTTTCCTGATAATTTTAGTACTCTTTGAGTTAATTCAGCAATGATTAGCCTCAACCCAGTGCCAGTACACATTTGTCTTGAGTCAGAGAGACATTCATGAGTCAATGTCATAATGTATGGCTGTTACAATAAACTTCCAGGCAGGTAACAGAAATTATGTGCAAGTAATCCAATCAGGGACACTATTTAAGAATATTTGCATTCAGTTTTTGAAATTTCTAACAATTAAATCTTCCAATGTTATTAAACGAAAGTATATCACACCAATGGGCATTCAGTCATCAACTATGCATGATGTCCCATGATACAGTGTACTTGTACATGGTATGAGTGTACAGGATGTCTTTGAGGTGACACAGTTCAGTAATCAATGATACTGAACCTCAGTTCCTTTTGAACTTCTAGTTATTGACAACATGTTATTTCATAGCCTCCGCCCCCCATTGGTCATCACCACCTTTTACACGTTGATGAAGAGACAAACATTAAATTATATATATGTACTTGCCATTCAACTCTCCCTACGGAGTCATACTTTGCTACAAAGTAGATCCAAAATAACAAAAACTGGTCTTTGCTCAAAATATCACTCTTAATCTCAATTTTAATCTTGGCACAAATCCCTATGTACCCAGTAATACCAATGCCATGACAGGATTGTGAGAAATAGATATCTCTCTAGATAAACACTAATCATATACATTTTGCCATCATTACAGGAGTTACACTGAACAATCTGATTGGCAGGAAAGGAAGTTTAGAATCATTACAAGACTACTGGGACATTGCAACTTTCTTTGAAATCAGTGTTCTAGCACAGGACTACAACAAAGCTGTGCAGGCTTCAGAGTGTATGTTTAAACTCAAACCTCCAGAATGGTGAGTGCAGTTCAATACAAATTATTGTCAAGCATCTTCCAGTCAACTCAGTTCAAAATCCATGATGTAGAATCATGTGAATCTCAGACAAGCAATTAAAGGGCTAGCAGCTATAACTTTTGATGATTTTTCACAATTTTCATTTTGCATGTCAAGTATAAGTCCTTGTTCTACAGTTCTATAGCTATATACTACTGACCCTTCCTTTAATGATGAGTTAATGTTATTGTTTTTAAAACTGTAATGTGTCTGTCAGTAGGAATCAGATTTCTTACATATGAATGATATGTTGATGTCTAACAGTGTGATCTATTTGTATCTTGTATTGCAAAAAAGTTTCCTCATATCTTTCATCTAGCCATGCATATATGATGTATTTTACTTGCGACCATGATTGCAACAGGTTTTCTTGTTGATAAACAATAAGTCAGCTATTATTTCATTGCCCAGGTCATGGAACCTAACTTGTATTACGGTTACTTGAAATTAAAGATACTTGTTCAGGCCATGAAACCTGGATATCATCAGTACCTTGAAAATGAAGATACATGTATTTACTCTGACTGTGAACTACTTTTATGCAGTAGTGTCATGAAAAAAAACACTGGTGCATGTTTTTATTTCACATGACCATGCATTTCTTGGATAAAGCTTCAATGTATTTCAAAACTTCAATGTATTCAACTTGCATTGAATACTGTTAACACTAAATCATTCATGTGTGACGTATTTTTCATTGCAGGTACTTAAAATCAACACTTGGAAATATTCAGATGATTGTTAGTGTACAAAAGCTTTCAGAAGAACCTGACACTCCAGAATTACAGGTTTGTTACATGTATTCACCTAACTAACTTGCAAATCATTTATGGCAAGAAGAAGCCGGCAACTGACTTGGCAGACACAATGCATTGAGAAATGTGCAATGTTCATCATTGATAAAAGAATTCATCTTCAGTATAATTGAAACTTCTGATGTTAAAATAATTTTCAAACAAGTAGCAAATTGAGAGAATAGCCAGTGGTCAGCTAAAAATTAGTTTCTTGGAAACCTATCACATGGCATTGATAAAGTGTATAATGGTTTTAGGCAGCTTCAAGTATATTAAAATTGTACAAGGTAAAGCCCTTTACTATGGGCATCTCCTATGTAGTACATGTATGCCAGAATTAGGTACAATTCATTCATACATGTATGTAGACTGGAGTAGTGAATTACAAAATGATACTGCAAACTTCCGTTATTTACACTTCATACACCGGAAAGGAATGATCATAGCTTGGAAAGTACCCAAGAAGTTCTGTCCACAAACTCCCTTTTGCTTGCAGAGTTTGTATTGATGATGGCAACTTCAGAACCTTGTAAATGGGTTCATTTATAATGTATTTGATTCCATTACATAAAAGTACATAAATTGAGCGTGCATGTTCACAACTAAGTTTCTGTTTTGTATCTTTTACAGTTATTCCATTTCTGGTTAGATTTTTTTGTGGAAGCCACCAAACCAGAAATATCAGATGTTAGATTTCCTGTAAGTGTAAAGAATTGTATTTTGAATACAAAGTAGTGTAGTGTCATTGTTTTCTAATGCTTTGTAGTGACAGAGTTTGTATTGAAATAACTGCTTGACTGTTTGAAGGTATGTATTCCTTTGAGCGACAGCATTTTTTATGATGCCTGTATGATGTACCAGTATGTGTCTCAGGGGCTGCAATCATCCAGAAGTTTCATGGCTTGAGCAGCTCACAAGACTTCAAGTGCACATCTAACAAGATCAAACAATATTTGTACTGCATCAAGAGATGTAAAGTTCCCCTTTTGTAATGGCATTGAGTAAACAAACCATTATTCCACTGTTCAGAATCACACATTGTGCAACAGACTTGATGGCAAAAAGCTAAATTTTCTTCAATGACAGTGTCAACAGTCTGTCAGGATATGAAATATTTTCTTGTGATATATAGGGATGAAAGCATTTAAAATGATTGATAGATGCTTTTTTGTAGAGAGACTGCGGAAAGTGGTGACTGCCATGGTGAATGTATTGTAAAGGAACAGACTATGTTTTTCAGTGGATGAGTGCATGATTTACGTGATGCTAAGGTCAGCATTGTGAATCATAATCAATCATTTTATTAACATGACTATAATTTCAGGTTCTAGTCCTCGAACCAACCAAAGAATTCATGCCAAGTTATGTGACCATTAACAAAGACGCCGAAGAAAAGGTAATAGTACTGATCTTGCTCAAGAGCAATTATTGAGACTCAAAAATAGTAGTTTATCTCTCAATCGCAGGATGAAGATCAAGGTGTTTTCAGACAAACACCAGTGAATATCACTGATCAATCGACAGTGACTGGATTTCCTGATAAAACACAGAATATGTCTCATTATCAGACGTGATATCTGTCACATGCTAACTTCAGTGAAGCAGTGGGATGTATTTTACCGTTTTCATTAATATTATATAGGGCTCAGCCCTTGGTGTCGCGCCAGGCGTTGAGATTAAAAATGTTATTTGTATCGATTCATGATTAGTAATCATAAAGGATAAAATAGAATTAATTGTTACTTTCTATATACGTTTGTACAAGTATGACCGGTTTACTCTCTGATGACAGTTCACGTACACGATGTCAGACCCTGTAGGTATAGATTTTCTGTTATGTGTAAAAAAGTTTGACATAAATTTGCAATTTTTACCATGATTACTATCTATTGTGTTTAACAAGGGACGTATTGTGCCATCATTAACTTTGCAATAGTAACTGTACCGCCCAACTTCCGATATTGTAAGCTGAAAACCAGCGTTACTTCTAAAAACGGGTAAATTTTGCACATAGTTATTGACACAGAAGGCGCCTTTCTAAGATTCAATCCCAGCATTCTTTGCGAATGTTCTCGTTCATATGCATGACAGTTTTCTCTCTTCTTTTAATTTTTAGGCATGATAAGAAATTTTGTATCAGCGACAGGGTGGATAATAATAATTACTCGCTAATAAAAAAGATATATTTTATTAATGGCATGTTATAAAATAATAGAGAGCACGTTTCGAATTTGTTTATTTACGAGCACTCAAAAAAATATGGCGGCGCCCACTAAAGAAGGGTACACTTCCGGTTGCTCGCAAAGTATATTATGAATACGCGCATGCGTAGTCAGTAAGCCGCTGGCGCGACTATTGTTTAGTCGAAATTTGCGTTATTAGTTCTGTTTTGTGCTATTACAGAAATGAAAATATCTCATTAGAATTTGTCAAAATTAATTAGTGTTGTTGGATTGGTAAAATCAGTGTAAAGTTAACCTTTTGACCGGCACAATTTGGCCAGAAATCGTCATTACGAAGTGTGGACCTGTGTACAGGGCTGTGGGCTCAACAGGTTAAATTATACAGTGTATTTATTTACTTAATATTGTTTCCTATTCCAGAATGTACGTCTGTGGCACGTTGCTTATGATGACAGCAAAGCAATGGTATGTAATATGTTATATATGAAGGAATAATAGATCAACATAGCAGATCACTTTTTGTCCTGATGTAGTTAATGCGTCTCGAAAATGAAAGACTTTAACTTTCGCTGAAATTTTCCTTAATGAAACTTTTGACCATTCTCTTACCAAAGCAAGAATAATAAAAATCAAGGGTCACCGTGCAAACTTTCGTACTAAAGAAACAAATTGCCAAAGATTTTCTGATATCTGAAATATTGAAGTTTCAAAATCTCCATCATCACTGTGTTAACTCTATGGGGAAAATAACATTTTCGAAAAACTAAGCTGGTGAAAAGTTCTTCATCAAGAACTTTAAAATGAGCCTTCACAAGTGGTGGGTCAGAAGAGAATTGATAAAATTAGAAGCCCAAATTTCTGTGCCCAAGGTACATTCTACCTTATGCAGTAACAAATCTCCACAACAATTTACAGAGAGAGTGCACTGTATCTGGAGTGTAAAAGTGTTGAAACCATGGCTGTGTAGAGGAAAGATACTGAACTCAGAAAATATTCTAATTAGATTAATTTGAATGTCTTTGTAGAAAATCCATGAATGGCTATTTGAAGCATCTTCCATCAAAGGAGTCAGGTGAGTGAATGCTGTCAACAACTTATCAATGCCAGATTAGTTGTAACATTCATGCACTCATGTAAAAATTGCATTCTGGTTCTTTTGAGACTATCAAATCTTTGAAGAGCAAGGCAGTTCTTGATTTTAGATGAAAATTGTGAAGTATATACATGTACCATACAAGAGATAGGAAAGATCAGTGGAAAGTATACAATATATTTTGTACCTGCCAATTTATTACAAGTGTTTATGTATGCCATGATTACTAAATATAGAGAAGAGCATCCCTCCCATGAAGCTCTTCATGTACATCACTTTTTACAGAGCAAAGAATAATTACATTTCATAGTCTGGATCAAAAGTATTTTACCTGTGTAATCACCATGGCAATTGTATATTGAGGTGAAGCTAATGCTCTTTTCTATAATCTTGCAAATGAGTGTTTTCTGTTATCAACACACAACTGTTCTTAAACAGGGTCCATACACTCCTGGAAAGCCCTTGAAAGTCATTGAATAGTAAAATCCCTTTGAAAGCCTTTGAAAAGTTCAGGCAATGGAATTGAGTCCTCGGAAGTCATGGAATTGAAAAGCCATGACAATTTTGAAAATCATGAAATGACTGGTCTTGATATTGTAATAAAATGTGAAAATGATGTATCACAAAAAACGATGGATGGAAAAGGTTGTTTTGGAAGTCAAAAAGGTCCTAGAAAATTGCTGGAGAGCCCTTGAAAGCCCTTTGATTTGTAGTGACTGTGAGTTTAAGGCCTTTGATAGTGCTCTATAACTATAACAATTCTTTTCATAAGGTTAGCAGACTTCAAAATCATCCTCATTTCTTAATGGAGGGGTTGTGTTTTCTTTGTAGCTTGTACAAACGGGATGACAGATGTCTTTTTCTCTATGTACAACAAAATGCAGATGACTTCCAAATCTACTTTTCTTCAGAAAGACAGAGAAAATGGTAAGTGTGTGTAACCAAAACTTGTTTGCAGAGTGATGCGTACATTTCTGGAAATTATTGAGAATTCTTTTTGATTTGTACTGAAGGGTTTTTCTATCATAAAGCAGTTCCATAGGTGATTTGTTGCAGGGCTTTCAAATGGAAATTATAGCAATGTCAAATGTTTTTTTTTTCAGGTTTTATGAGTTGATCGTCAGCATCACTGATGATAAAGACAGATTTGCAGTTGCAGATCCAGAATCGGACTTGTCACTTGAACCTGTGCAGGTAATGCAATGAATTGTGGGTAAAATATCATCCTTCACTGTGCTCTCTCTGATTCTGTTACTATGACTACCAGTATCCATGTTGAAAAAGAAGAAATTATTACTGTAAAAGTGTAGGGTATTAGGTCGTGAAGAAAGAGTTTGTAATCAATGAACAGCTTTGAATAAACAACATATATGTAATACAATGATGTACAACATTTGTCAAATTTTCCAGAAATGTGTTACCATAAAAGATATACAGCATGGCAAAACTTTTGTATTGTCAAGAATTTAATCTGTTCTGTGAAAATTTATCATTCAAGACACTTGTGGCTGTGTTTTTGCTTTAAAGCATATATAGTTTAAATACCGGTATAGTTTTAAAGTATATGTAGTTTCTAAGTGAAGTTTACTGCTGCTATCCTTTTGCAGTATGAATATGAAGTAGGTGAGAATGGCCAGAGAGTAGTGTTAGGTCGTGGTACTTATGGCACAGTGTATGCAGCCAGAGATCTCAATACACAAGTTGGTATTGCTGTGAAAGAAGTCCCAGAGAGAGACAAAAGGTATGAATAAATCTTCAATACTGAAAAAAAGTTATTCTTAAATGAAAACACATCAAGTACAATATCTGTGGTAGCAGCATGTGTATGATACCATATCACTGTCATTGAATTGTAAACTTGGCTATCTGCTGGAATTTCACTAGCTGTCATTACAAAGTGACATTTCAGCAGATATACCAGTCCACTGCCTCAACAAAATTTTAAAGAGCTTTTCATTGAAATATGGCATGAGTGTTTTTATGTTGTTTGCGCCATCATAGGTGGGTTACAGGTAGACAGAAGTGTTTTATGTGACAAGGAATATCAGCTTGAATAGTAACAGAATTAGAGTTGTATTGAAGAGGTAGATGTGGATTTAGTAATCAGTATAGTTCAGAAGACAAATGCGTCTTACATCCGTGTCATTCTTCAGTACTGCTTGTACACACATTGAATAGTCCAACCCAATCTGATTAAAATACAATGTAGCAATGGTGACGTTTCCACTTTTGCTTGTTCAATGCTGTTCTCATCTCTGTTGTTGTTGCCTCAATTCATCTGAACTACTGCCATAGGAGATTGCATTCAAATCTCAGACATCGCCAACCAAGCAGATATCATCTTACAAACATCGCACACTCTGGCATTGTCCTCAGCCCAACATGTCACTTGCAATACCTCCGCTGTACGATGCACTCGGACATAAATTCCAGTATTTTGTGAATAACCCTATAATATATGACACCATTTCTGAATGAGGTAATAATAAAGTAGACTTGTTGTAATACTAGCACTGGTCAAAGTCTGCTAATATTGGTTCTAATGTACATGTATGCCAGGGCATGAAATTTGCATGAAGACAGAGAACTATAAATTGTGCGATTGCATTTACAAGGCATGTGCAGTATAAATAGGATTCATATTTTCAGTGACACAATACTCAAGTGGTATAATGAGTCATTTAACAATTCACTAAATTGTTGAAACTGATAGCAATACAGAGTATGTGACATAAATACCAAGTCTGCAATTATTATTAAAATTAGACTTACAGATATGGATAGGTTTCAATATTTCTATCAAAAACAATCCCTACTCACTGTTGGATAATGTTTCAATATTTCTATCAAAAACAATCCCTACTCACTGTTTGATAGGTTTCAATATTTCTATCAAAAACAATCCCTACTCACTGTTGGATAATGTTTCAATATTTCTATCAAAAACAATCCCTACTCACTGTTGATGCTGTTTCAAAAAAGAGTTTCAAAGTGTCAGTGGCAATTTTTACTTAATTTAAATTCATTTTTCTTGTCACTTACTAATAGAGGTGTAGTTTAGGATAACAACACTCTCTCTTTAAAGAAACTGCAATCCTTCAATTAGAATATAATTTGCCACCACTGTGCCCATTACAGTACATCTAAAATGCATTTTCTAATTTACCACAAGATTACCTCCATTAAATTCATTCTGTGCAAATTTCTTCACATTTTGAATAATCTCTTCAAGTTTCTGGTTGGAAGTGAACCATTAACATTTGTATGCCTTGCTGCTTGTGAGCTTTCATCGGTTAGTACCGGTACATAGTCTGTCTTCACCTGTAACATTTACTAAACATACATAAATACAGTACTGTCAACTAAGTGAAATTTGATCATCTAATGTACATGTATAATTCATACTGAAAGATAATTTACACATGGTTTTTTCAGACATGACACAGAAAATGTTATGAAAGTATTTAGTGTGAAGATGATCACAATTTCTCTATGCCTCATAACATGACTTTCCCAATCATGCTAAAATAGCCTAAATCGGTATAAAAATGGGATATGAAGAAAAATACAAATTAAGAGTTAAAATTGTTGCAAAACGAGGGTTATTATACAGTCATCTTGACAGAATGGAAAGAGAGATAAATGCAAAATATCATTTTACTAATATTAATGATATCGATGATAATGATTAATCCTAGTGTTAGTAATACATTATTTTACCAATCATGAAGTAGTTTCATGTGTTAAGAATTGACTCATGGACAAATGGATTGATTTGATCACTGATTGGACTATATGATTAAATCTATGTACAATTTACATCAAGTAGATATGTACTTGGTACAAAACTATGGTTATTGTGAAGATCTGTCATGATAGTTCTCCAGTTTTCAGTAGAAAGCCAAGTTGGTAAGAGAGAGCAGACATCTGACTGGGCATGAATTTCAATATTGGAGCCAGCAGACAACCAAGATGGAAATGCATGTCAGCATCTTTTTGGGTCACTAGGTTTGTATCCATTGAAGAATATGTGATTGAAAACAGCACAGGGTATTCATCTTTCACTTTTTGTTTGTGAAAGGACACTTGAGGTCACTTGGTTTAATCCATGGCAGAACATATATATGAAAACAGCACTGGACATTCATTCATCTTTCACTTCTTGAAAGAGTTTGTAAAAGGGCACTTGAGGTCACTTGGTTTCTATCCATGGCAGAACATATGAATGAAAACAACATCCTGGCATTCATTTTTCACTTCCTGGAAGAATTTGCAAAAGGAAAAGTTTTGTAGACTTCCTCTATCTGTCTGTCTGAAAACAGAGTAGTATTGTAGTGCAAATATGGATGAGAACTAAAAGAGTTGCATTCTTTTCGGTTACCGGTTACCATATCTTCTCAAACTCATTTGTTGAGATCACAAAGTTATCAGGTACGATAAAGTCAATTTATCAAAATTCACAATGGCAAAGATATAGTAGAAGTTCTATAACTGGATAACAGAATCTGGATTGTTACTATATCCATGCCATACATTGTGTATTGTCTCACAGTCCTTCAAATGCGTATTCCTTACTGTTATGGTAAAAGTAATAAGTGGTAACATCAAATTGCAAATCAGTACTATTACTACATTATTGCCAAATTATTGATTATCATCACAACTCTTTCAGTTTCATTTTATTTGCCTACTTCCTGTACCCAGAATACAGGTATAACAGGAATATTACGGCGATGTTGATAACGTAAACATCATATGGGTTTGTGAGATCATGTGAACACAGCACACACATTTCATGTCACAGTGATTTAGGAAATATGATGATGAAATACAAGGAGAATGTTTGCTACTAGGAAACTGTTCTTGTAAAACTTAACGTAAAACATTTTACATTTGTTATGTTTACCGACATGTTTACAGATGTCTAGCAATGTACACAGATGGTCGCCATATTCTTTTGGCTTGTTTTATTTCTGCCATGTGGATTTACATAACAGAGAATGTCATTGGCTGCTGTAAAGTGCGAGATTTGAAGACAGCATCCTATGGCAGTTTGTCAGATGTAGGGAGGCAATTATCAGCTAATTAGAACTTAGAGCATAAAAATGGCAGTTTGTCAGATGTAGGGAGGCAATTATCAGCTAATTAGAACTTAGAGCATAAAAATGGCAGTTTGTCAGATGTAGGGAGGCAATTATCAGCTAATTAGAACTTAGAGCATAAAAATGGCAGTTTGTCAGATGTAGGGAGGCAATTATCAGCTAATTAGAACTTAGAGCATAAAAATGGCAGTTTGTCAGATGTAGGGAGGCAATTATCAGCTAATTAGAACTTAGAGCATAAAAATGGCAGTTTGTCAGATGTAAGGAGGCAATTATCAGCTAGTAGAACTCCGAGCATAAAAATGGCAGTTTGTCAGATGTAAGGAGGCAATTATCAGCTAATTAGAACTCCGAGCATAAAAATGGCAGTTTGTCAGATGTAGGGAGGCGCTTATCAGCTAGTTAGAACTCCGAGCATAAAAATGGCAGTTTGTCAGATGTAGGGAGGCGCTTATCAGCTAATTAGAACTTAGAGTATAAAATGGCAGTTTGTCAGATGTAGGGAGGCAATTATCAGCTAGTTAGAACTCCGAGCATAAAAATAGCAGTTTGTCAGATGTAGGGAGGCGCTTATCAGCTAATTAGAACTTAGAGTATAAAAATGGCAGTTTGTCAGATGTAGGGAGGCAATTATCAGCTAGTTAGAACTCCGAGCATAAAAATAGCAGTTTGCCAGATGTAGGGAGGCGCTTATCAGCTAATTAGAACTCCGAGCATAAAAATGGCAGTTTGTCAGATGTAGGGAGGCAATTATCAGCTAGTTAGAACTCCGAGCATAGAAATGGCAGTTTGTCAGATGTAAGGAGGCAATTATCAGCTAATTAGAACTCCGAGCATAAAAATGGCAGTTTGTCAGATGTAGGGAGGCGCTTATCAGCTAATTAGAACTTACAGCATAAAAATGGCAGTTTGTCAGATGTAGGGAGGCAATTATCAGCTAATTAGAACTTAGAGCATAAAAATGGCAGTTTGTCAGATGTTTGGAGGCAATTATCAGCTAATTAGAACTTACAGCATAAAAATGGCAGTTTGTCAGATGTAGGGAGGCAATTATCAGCTTATTAGAACTTAGAGCATAAAACAAGGAAAGGTGGAAACATCGCCATAGCTACATCTGATTTTAATCTGATTGATTTCAATCAAGGGCAACTGACAATGTCAAGTTGTTAAGAAATCAAGAGAGGTCATTTCATGCTTGGATCATCAATGTAATATCTTGACAAATATTTGATACTTCACGATGAACTATTTAGTAGGTTGAGTGTTCCTAGGAGAGTCAGTCCAACTACAACAATTGAAGTCACTGGTGGAGGTCGGGAACGTGCCATAACCATAATAGTGTGAAGTAAAAGAATAGATGGTTCAACCATAAAATTCAGCAATGCTAAAAACTGCAAAGGTGTTGAATTTCTTTATTTTCTTTTGTCTATTTTCTTTTTATCAGTGTTACCTTGAAGAAGGTGACTTATGCGTCACCTAAACCTTGGTAAATAAAGATTCTTTGAAGATTGAAGACTGGTTGAACCATCTATTCTTTTACTTCACACTATTTAGTAGTCTCACACATTCATTTCACGATTCTCTAGCTCTACACTCCCTACTGTAGCAATAGTGAATGAGTAATGTAATGTAATAATATTTTTTCAGTGAAGTACAACCGTTACACGAAGAAATTCGTCTCCATATGAGGTTGAGCCACAAGAACATTGTCAAGTATCTTGGTTCTGCCAGTGATGGTGGTTTCTTTAAGATATTCATGGAGCAAGTACCAGGAGGTATGTCACTCCATTACATAGTAACATTGTTTCAGATTACTTTAATGAGGCATAATGCAGTTTAGTCTGACTCATAATCTTTCTACATTGTACAAAAAACTCGATTTTTGACTACTTTCAATGTTGTTACAACTTCACATTGTGAAATTCACAATGGAAAGTTCTCATTGTTTGTAAATTATGTACAAATGTACATCAGGCAATGTTCATTCATAAAGGGAAATTTCGAGAGATAGATGTGTTGCTAGAAATTGTCAGTGCATCAAACACTAAGACTGCATTTGTTTTGTCTGTCATAACAGGAAGTCTATCAGCGTTACTCAGGTCAAAGTGGGGACCTCTCAAAGACCATGAACAGACCATAGCATTTTACACCAAACAGGTTGTAGAAGGTCTCAAGTACTTGGTAAGTTAAAGACAATTACTATTTGGGGGTAAAAAATTTTATGCAAAAGTTCCCCGATAATCATAAAAAAATTATTAACAGTAAGTTCAACTGGTGTCAGCTGCAGTGAGCCCTGTGACTGTACAATGTATGACATGTTGCAAATTTAATAAGACATATGGCTTGGGAGCCTTTCCTGTTTTTGCACTTGTTGTGCGGAACTCTATATTCACAATATTCACAATGCTAGAATATCTGACTGTTTTAAATGGGATTTGTAGACCCACCTTTTCACTCAGTAATATGTGTGAGTTTATTTTCCTTTTTGAGTTTGAAATCACTGTATTAATGTATGTTTACTGCACTGAATCTGAGAATTAAATAATAATAATGATAATATGACAATTCAAACTACTGTGCATGTATCAACCCAGTTGTAAGAGTGAAAGTTAATCTTTGTGATAACTTTGATGTTGTTTTTCACACAAATGAACCCTTTCACTGCCAGGCAGTGACACAAGTGTACTGGCTATTTTCTTTCAGCATGATCAGAAGATTGTACACAGGGATATCAAGGGAGACAATGTATTGGTGAATACTTATAGTGGACAGATTAAGATTTCAGACTTTGGAACATCCAAGAGATTGTCAGGAATCAACCCGGCAGCTGATTCATTCAAAGGTGAGAAATTATCACCTGCCTCATATTGCCCACCCCTTAACACTGCCAAGCTGCCAACATTTAAATGAACACATACAATTCAGGGTCTACGTTTTGTTTATTCACAAGCAGAACATGCTTGGTGCAGAAATTGTCCTGTACACTTTCAACAGTTGCTGATGATATAATTCTGCTGATTGCAGAAATTCAAAAAATGAGGAGCTAGATTTTTTTAACTCCATGCTGTCAGCGACGCGGAGCTTATCAAATAGGTTGATTTTCCGTCGTCGTCCGTCGTCGTCCGTCGTCCGTCGTCCGTCGTCCGTCGTCGTCGTCGTCGTCGTCGTCCGTCAACAATTGCCTTCTCCTCTGAAACCGCAAGTCCAATTGCTTTGAAATTTTATATGCGGTTCACTTGGGGTGACCTCACTTAAGTTTGTTCAAATCGTGGTGAAATTTGCATATTTGTATTTTTGGGGCATTTTTTGGTGTTTTTGGTAAAAAAATCTTCTTTTCTCAAACCGCTTGTCCGATTGCTTTGAAATTTAATATGCAGTTTACTTATGGTGACTTCAGTCAGATTTCTTCAAATCGTGGTGAAATTTGCATATTTGTATTTTTAAGGCAATTTTTGTCATTTTTGGTAAAAAAATCTTTAAAAATCTTCTTCTTCAAAACTACCGGTCAGATAGCTTTGAAATTGGTACATATGTCCCTAGGGATGATCTATTTAAGATTTGTTCAAATTGTGAAGAAATATGCAAATTTGCATTTTTAAGGCAATTTTGCCATTTTTGGTCAAAAAATGTATTTCTCAAAAAGTACTGGTCTGATAGTTTTGAAATTTGGTATACAGGTTTCTATAGATGCACTTAGTAATATATATTGAATTTCTGATGAAATCTGTAATTTTGTATTTTTGGGCAATTTTTGCCATTTTGGTCAAAAAATGTGTATTGCCAAAACTACTCATCTGATAGCTTTGAAATTTGGTATAGAGGTTCCTACACATGAACTAAATGATATGTATTGAAATTATGATGAAATCTGCAATTTTGTATTTTGGGGCAATTTTTGCCATTTTTGGTCAAAAAATGTGTATTTCCAAAAGTACTCATCTGATAGCTTTGCAATTTAGTATACAGGTTCCTACAGATCACCTTAATGATATTTGTAGAAATTATGATGAAATCTGCGATTTTGTAATTTTGGGGCAATTTTTGCTATTTTTGGTCAAAAAAACGTGTTCTCAAAAAGTACTGGTCTGATAGCTTTGAATTTGGTATACAGGTTCCTACAGATGAGCTAAGTAATATATATTTAATTTCTCCTGAAATCTGTAATTTTGTATTTTTGGGGCAATTTTGCAATTTTAGGTCAAAAAATGTGTATTTCAACAACTGCTCATCTGATAGCTTTGAAATTTGGTATACAGGTTTCCATAGATGAACTACATGATATTTATTGAAATAATGATGAAATCTGCAATTTTGAATTTTGTGGCAATTTTTCCATTTTTGGTCAAAATATGTGTTTCTCAAAAAGTACTGGTCTAACAGCTTTGAAATTTGGTATACAGGTTTCTATAGATGAACTCAATTTGATCTTTTGAAATTATGATGAAATCTGCAATTTTTATTTTGGGGGGGCAATTGTTGCCATTTTGGTCAGAAAATTTTATTCTCAAAACACTATTCATCAGATAGCTTTGGTTGACATGTTCCTAGGGATGATCCGATGTGATATATTCAAAGTATGATGAAATCTTCAATTGTGTATTTTGCATAGCTTATTTTAGCCACTTTTTTCTGGCCACTGCATTGAGCTATCAAAGATTTCCTCCTTCTTCATCAACATGTGTCAAAAATAGTTATTCTCTACATAAACACAGCGGAGCTATATCGGCCGCTAGGTCGCTTGTTTTAACTCCATGATGACAACAAACTGCAAGATAAATATTGGAAGTGAAGATTTGACAACTGAATTATTTCATGAGAACCATGAGAAAACCACGCACAATTCACACCACTCAATGGGATGTTATTATGCTATTTGTATTCACATGCGACTTTCTCCATATTCATCTGCAGTAGTGAAGAGACTCCAAGACCAAAAATAATCTCCTATTACAGTTAAAATTCTCATCGAAAATCTCCCTTTCAAGCCTATTAGAATAAATTTATAAGAAACTAGAAAATGTTTTCCAACATGATGGAATTGTATGACGAGAACTTAATTGACTGTTGAATTATTTTGCTCTCGGTGGTACTGTGGCAGAACTGTAGTATGCTCTAGCACTTCCATTATTGTACAAAATTTATGAGCAGTATTACAGTCCATAAAGATTAGTACTGTAAATTGTTAATATATTCAGTCTCAATTTAATGATGTTTGCTCTTCTTTTATTTAAAGCTCCATAAGCTGTATCTTTTGGCTATTTTTTCAGAACTTTTGTTTTGTGGTTTTCCTACACTTTCTGCAATGAATCCCTAAACTGTAATTTAAAGCCAAATATTTAGCATATCAACACAACCTACATGTATATGAGTATAATTTCCATTGTTATTGTTGAAAACTGTATTCAAGTCCGGACTAGAATTCATTTGTAAACAATAAACAATGATCACTACATACATACAAGCTGTGTGGACAAAAAGAATACTCAAAATTTCAGCATGACAAACGGATTAGGGTCAGACACGGTAGTTGATATACAGAAGCAGAATACTGAAAAACTTGCCACAAGTTACTGCTTATGTCCCTTTAACTGTTGAGCGACGTGGTTTAATATTTTTGTGGTTTTGTACATGTCACAGTGTGTTACAGAGATGAAGTTGACACTAAATTCAAATGTCTTGAATACCTTTTCTGATCTTCATAAAAATATGGAAGACTGAATACCTCCATAAGCTGCTGTAGGATTCTAAATTCGAAATGACCCTTTCAAAATTTTGGAAAATCCTGAAATCTGTAGCTATCACCATCCTGGAAGTGTAAATGATAGAAAAGTCATCTTTTAGCAGTCAAATGATCAAGATGTTACCGAGAAGTCTGTTTAAAGGTATTGCCCAATTGGAGACAACCATACAACCTACAGTAGCTTGATCTGCTGGTAGCACGATAATCATTAGTTGGATCAGTGTTTGCTGTCATATTAGTAAATGGCAGGTCTATAGAAAAACATTAGGCAAACTGGACTCTAGAGGGCCTCTTTTCAAACTGTGCAACACAGTGTACCTGTCACTTTTTGCCCCACCCAAAAAGGGGTTAAAGCCAGGTTTTGTACGGACTATGGTACAGACAAACCCATGTGCAGAAACATTGGACAGAAATGTGTGTTTTTGTGTTTATCCACCACTATAACATACAATGTAGTATCTTCAACTTGTGTTTTTCCTCCAAAAATGTAATACTGGAATATGCCCATTGTTCGAATAATCACTATGTGTCATTGTCATTTAGAGTTGTCTTGCCGAAAGTGTGAAGGACAAATAAATACTGGACAAAAATCAAACATTCATAGTAAATATGACAGTGTTGCAGCCCGTGAATGTTTTGAGATAAAACAGGAAATGTCACATTTATTTTGTTACAGGTACTTTACAGTACATGGCACCGGAAGTTATTGACAAAGGGATCCGTGGATATGGTGCACCAGTAAGTATATAGACTTTCAGAAAACTGTTTCCTTCACCACTTTTCTTTGTTTTTATGTTTTACAAGAGATAACATTTTATAATATTAATGGGAAGGGATATCAAATAAAATACAACTCATCAGTGACAAAATTCAAAATAATTAAATAATTTGTGAAAGTTTTTTTTCTTTGATAACAGGCTGATATTTGGTCTCTTGGATGTACAGTGGTTGAGATGGCAACTGGTAAACCTCCATTTATTGAGGTGAGTCCTCAACAGATATTTCATGAATGGGAAAGTTATTCCTTGCCAGGGCAGTAGAAAATATGTCAATGATACTGTACTGGTTCATACATGTACGCAGAGATGTAGAAAATAGCTGGGAGCAGGCAAAAACAACCGGCTGTCAGATAAAATTTGCCGGCTGTGAAAATTTAGTTTTAGTAAAAAATCAGAACATTTTGCATGAACTCAATGTGCACATACACTACTTGTAACTGCCTGTACTTTATTTTTGCCACCTCTAACCAACGTTTTCTACGTCCCTAGGAGGTTGTTCTACATTTATTCTATTTTTAAATATACTTTACTGTGACTCTTGCTTAACTCTTAGTCGTAGTCTTACTTATACATTAAGACTACCACTTTTATCATTTGAAAACTTCGATAGTTGTTGGACAGTGTGCAGTGTTGCAGCCAGGACGCAACCTTGCAACGATGTCCCCAAAACAGAACCTATTGTCCTGCATTCTCATGTACTGCGGGTCACCTAGGGTGCATGCATGAGTCCACTGTGTTGGGTGTAGTCTGCAAGTAGTATCTGTTACTGATGATGACCTTTGTTTGCACGATGAGTTTGAGGCTTATATTTACGTACTTTTGGAGCTGTGATTAGAAGTAATTAAAATGCTGCACTAGCTTGCTTGTAGTCTGACTGAGCTCTGATTTGTGGAATGATATTATAACTTGTTTGTAGTCCAATGAGCTCTGATTGGTGGCAGATAAAGCATACTGCTAAAATCACTAAATTACATGTACTCGCATGAAAATCAAACGTAGCGACTACGCTTGAATTTTGTTTTATGAACTAATTTGTTACAAAATAATACAAAATTTGATTGACAACTGACGCATGGTGTCCCATAAATGTGCAAAATGTCCCCAATATAAACGTTAGTGGGACACTGTGTCCCCTCATTTGAAATTCCAGGCTGCAACATTGAGTGTGCCTCTCTTTTCACCTTGGTTCAGTTTGTGCTCCATGTTTTTATTCCTATTTGATGTACAGAATATACATGTAGCAAAGGCCAAAAGTAAGGCATTTGTTTCCAGTCCTTGATATTTGACAAAAGTAATGCAGTTTTCTTTTTCCCTTTTAGTCACTTTCTTATAAGATTATTGCTAGAGTTGTGTTTTTTATACTTACTGCAAAATGTTTTCTCTTACTTTTTTTGTAAAGGGTTAGTGGCTGTAACTTTTGATGAATTTTTTCACTATTTTTGTTTTGTAAGTTGATAGCAAGTTCTTGTTCTACTCCTCAAAGCATATTGAAATACCCACTATTCAGCTTATCAACACAGAATCTATACATGTAAAATGCACTGTTATTTTTACATTTGAGTTTTAATCCATACTAGAATTTGTTTGTCAACAACAGCAATGCAGTTTACACATGTACAGGCTGAGTTGACAAGCTGAATACTGTGTATCTCAACATTCATAAACAAGTAAAACAAGAAACATTTCACACAAAAATAGTGAAAAAATCGTGAAATGTAATATCTACTTGCCCTCTAAGATGTGTATGATATGAATATTGACCCACAAAAGAAGAATAAGCACATGACATAGAGATCTGTAAGTGATGTATACAGTGTTTATTGTACCTTAGTGTAGCTAAATCATCTTTATCATGCCATCTCTCTTTGTATTTCAGCTTGGCTCTCCTCAAGCAGCCATGTTCAAAGTTGGATATTACAAAATGCATCCAACAATTCCAGACTCCATGTCAGAGAGGGCCAAAGATTTTATTGAAAGGTGAGTTGTACATTCACTGACATCGTTTAGTCCACACGGCTAGGTTAGATTGAAGTAGCATACTCTCCCTAATCATCCCTAGTGTGAACTCTCAAGTTTATTTCTGAAACATCTTGATCCAAACTTTGAATCATTTGGACCAAATACAGCCACTGCTATGAATTCTTGCCGTAAATAGAAATGTAGCCAAATGAAGGCAACCTCTAATGTTGCATTTATCTTTGTCAGTGATAAAACGCACATTGCACTCATTAATCGTTGTGGTTACGTGATCCCTGGATACAGGCAATGCACTGCTTAATCGTTGTGTTTTGACTTTGGCCATAAAATGTTTCAAATCAGACTCACACGTGACTGTAGTGATCAGTTCCGTTGGTTTATTTGGACTTCAAACTCTTGCCAGACACATGACAGTTCAATCTGATTAGTGCCAGCCTTTCTCACTGGTAGCATCACAGTTTAATAGTGACAATGATTCATTCTCTACAAAGTTGCAGACTGGGTACACAGATTGAACACATCGCTGTTTTGGCATGTTAGATGCTGTATCATGCATGGTGCATTCAAAGCCAAAAGGCTTGATAGTACAATTCACCACCACCAGCCTACATACACGTTATTTGTGTCAGATGTTTACAGGTACAATTAGTCATCATCAACCTTCCCTGCAACTGTAGTGGCCCCACGGCCGTTTTGTCCGTCATGTATCTGAATATAATCATCATCGCGGGAGTTTTGATCTGCTTCTCCAAAGTTATCCGGCGGTACTGGCACAGCAAACGACCTCCCCGCGTTCTTGAAATAACTACTGATATTCGCGCTGCATTAGTTCCGTGAACCTTGACATCGACACTGCACACTGCACTGATGGCCTCACATGACATCATGTCATGTGACCGTTTCGGGGCACATATGAATTCAGATTTTTTCGAGGACCTGTATTTCGAGTGTTTTATGTATGAAATATAATATTAACGTGGGTATTTAACCAAATGTGTTCAACAATGTAATAATGCAACAAAATGTTAAATATAATATATAATTAATAGTTAGTCATAATTATTAGTTAATAATTTTTTGGTTAATGATTTGGGTATTATGGCTTTTTTACTAAACAACAATATTAAGTTCAAATTAAACAAAATCAGGTAATAGATGGACTTTAAATGTAGAAATATAAGCAGAATGATACAGCTAGGACTTAAAATCACATTCAAAGAACTGGGACTTGTTTCATTATTATACATGTAGGTAAGAGTGCATAGTCAATCATATACTCTCTATCTTGCTTTCAGATGTTTTGAACCTGATCCAGAGAAGCGTTGTACTGCCAATGAATTACTTAAACACAGTTTTCTCACCAAGACTAAGTCCAAACCTAAACAAGCAACTGCAGATGATCAGCTCCATCCACACTTGGGAAGGAGTGTCTCTGGTATGTGTCAAGTGTCTTCCCAAATACTACACAGTTTTTTTGTAAAAATGTTAGAACATAGATGCCAATCTGCACCTGTAGTCTCTCTTGCTTTGGCTTGACATGTTTGAGAAAGAAACAAAAATCTGTTCGCCGTATGTGTAGTATTGGTCAGTTATTTTCACACAGAATGCTACCAAGTACAGTGTTTTGATTGGGCTGAGGCACATGTAGTGGTTACAAAATGTACATGGCTTGGTTATTACGTTTCTACAGTCTATGAGTATGACTTTGCTTGTGTTGACTTAGGAACAGTAAGGTGTATTACCTGCTGTTATGAAATACAGTGTATGTATTACAAGAAGTTCAAAAAGTTAGGCATTTTCAATAGAACAGATTTGAGTTGAAACAAAAACTCACCTGTGACTTTTCCCATTCTGATTAGCAGTCATGACTAACAAAGATCATATCTATGTACTGCTGTGTATGCAGAGGAATTTGATTTCTCTAATAGACAGTTTTCACACAAAAATACATTCTTGCCTACAATAACACATGTTTATAAAGCCTAAGGCAATATAAATTCTGATTAAAGTATAGGCATGTTGTGAAGTGGTGTTTGTGTGTTTAGGCTCACATATTTCCAGTCTGATGTCCATGAGTTTTGTCATTGACAAAATACAATGCGTTTTACTCCATCACTAGTCCCGGTAACAGTAGTTGTACCAAGTCGAACTCACAGAAGTCCATCTTCACCAAACACTCTTTCCTCCACTGCTGATGATGATCTCAGGTGAGTAAAAATATCCAACCCGTAAATTAAGAAAGGACAGTGACTGAAATGTACCACGAGTTGAAGTGTTCCCTCTAAGGTTTTTGAGTTGATGAGCAATGTAGGCTTTGGTGTCTGAAGAGCACAGTGGCCATAGGGGCAGCCATCTTGCGTCTTCTTTATGTATGCTTATTTATGGAGTTACGTAAATCCGGACACATAGTCACAATGTACACTGAATGCATATGTGTACCTTGTGTTGGTAACAACTGTACCATCAACAAGTGCTTAAACTCAACAAGCCGAAATAAAATCGGCACTGAGATCACACATTTCACCCTGAAATTTAATGTTTATTGTTACCAAAACTAACCAATCAAAATGACTGAAACTAAAGTTGCGCAAAATGTGAAATTCCACTGTGACAGCAGTCGGAGACACTGTACAACTGGCGTGTAAATAAGCCTCGATGGGAACACTGATGAGTTGTCATTACTTCATACAGTTTAATTCCTGTGTGTGTGGGTCATCCAACTATATAGCACTCCAAAGCACTAGTATGCACAGTGTGAAAATGAAAGTACTATATGTGTGAAAATCACATACCAGTCCTTGATATAAAGTTACAGATGACAACTGTAACCAAACAATGTGAATCCTTTACATGTAATATTATCCAAAAGAAAAAAAATTGTTCAAATGTTTAAAATGATGCAACCAGTATGTACAGGGCCCATACACTCCTGCAAAGTCCTTGAATTTTGAGGCAACCTTGGAAAGTTCTTGAAAATTAAGTTGAGTCGTGCAAAGTCCGGGAAAACTGATTAACCTCCCCCATGGTTTTCAAAAATTATGGAATGTTATATTATTATATGGTAAAAATATGTTAAATGATATATTGTTAAAAAATAACTGGAAAATGACATTTAAAACCTCAAAAAATCCCTGAAAAATGCAGAAAAAGTCTTTGCATTTTAAGTGACTTTGAATGCATTGACCCTGTAATGTATTACATGTATTTAGATTATTAGCTCATTCTTGTACGGGTACATGTTTTTTCCAACAATAAGTTTTAAGGATTTGGTCATATACCAAAAAGAAATACCAAATGGTGGCACCATTATTAACCAATATGAACCAGATTAAGCATAGATATCATTACGGTATTAGGGTATCAGCCGTAGTTGTAGATACCAAACCGTATAAACTCACTGAAGTTATACCGGTACTGTAAATCAGCAATTAGTTTAGCTTTGATCAAATGTTTTTTCTAGTTTGATGTCAGTGCTATCTGTGGTGAACAAATGACTAACCAGATTCACTACAATGCAATTCACCTTTTCAGGTTTCTTGAATATTTCTGAAATTCATTTCTGTGGTTCTCTGAAGGACAATACCTTTGTGGACAAGTGATTCCCCAACGGTCAATCTACCACTCAAAAACTGTACAATCCTACACCCTGTTAGATATTGCTGCTATACCAGTAATACCTAGGGATTCACCAGTCCTTGAAAACCATAGAAATGAAAAATGAGTCAATTTTAGAGATGCAAAACTACCTCCTAAAAGAGGATTATATCTGCTATACCAGTAATACCTAGGGATTCACCAGTCCTTGAAAACCATAGAAATGAAAAATGAGTCAATTTTAGAGATGCAAAACTACCTCCTAAAAGAGGATTATATTTGCCAAAGGGTTGTACAGAGATCCTAAATGCATGTTAGCATATGACAAACTGACTAGTGTTTCTCATTCTTTTTACCAGGGATTGGGATGACATGGTTACAAACATGGATGCTATCTTAGAAATGTAATCATCAATTTTGTACATAGGGTGGATATAACTGCAAAACCACAATCAGAATAGAATGTTTTAAACATCTATTCTTTCTTGAAAAAATTATCATGTACAACTTTCAAAAATTTATATGCATAGTTAATATCAGTTTATGCATAATTAATATGAGTTCGTTCTTTCTGAGTTTGTAGCTCTGTAGTAATATCCACTGTATAAATCCATTGTATTCAAAAGCTATTTTGTTTCATGTTTCTGCAGGTTTATTTGGTATATGTGTCTCTGTCATTTTGTGTTTATTTTGATGGTACAGGGTCATGGCCTGAATGTGTGCATACCTGACTCAACCTAGAGTTTACTTTTATGATTAGCTTACTTATTTTTTTATGTGCATAAATTTGCACAAATTGTTTTTTTTTATTGCTGAATTCAAAGAGATATTTTCTGAGAGTTAAAATTGAATTTTAACTTTATTCTATATCATAATCTTGTCTACAGCTGACATATTTGGTTATGTTGAACAATTAGCTATTTAAACTACATTATTAAAAGTTTTTATTTTATTGTGATTAACTGTCACATGTTTTACCATCATACATAAAGCTATGTAGCAAAACACGATATGACACCTTGTTGAAAATTTTAAAAAATTCATATTCTTTACCAACTAATAGTGTTGTACCATCTTTGGTATTTGTCTTGGATTACATGTGATTTCAGTGTCACTGTATATGTATTCAAAAAATGCAGAGACAAATCAACTTCTTATCATTAGCCTATTTCTCTGTGTTACACATGCATTTAGTACAGTGCTTCAAGTTTACTTGCAGTACTCTAGCAGGCATTTTAGATATGTACATATCAGCCATGTGATAGACTTTATCCATACGTGTAATTGCTTTATGTTCATCTTTGTCCATGTCACAAAGCACCAAAGTTTTATTTTCCGATACAAGTCACTTTAACTTATTATGCTAATTGAAGGCATACATTTATACTGAGCAATTTAATTTTTATTTTCTTTAGATATTTTCAACTCTTAAGTCTCTCCTTTTTTCTTTGTTCAAATAACAGGGTCCGGAATTTTTTTTTTCAGTTTGTCGTGTCAACTTTTCTGTGTACTTTTGTCAACTTGATATCTGTGTTGCATGCTTCTAGTTGCCTTTCTTTGCTTTTTAATATTCAGTTTGCAAAGTAGGCAAATTATAAGCAATATTTCATTCTTTAAAGTTATAATTTTGGCAAGTTATGAATAGTACACTTATGTATTAATTCTGTCAATTTTAGGGGCTCTGCAGACACAGCACCAACAGAGTTGTTACATGTTGATCGCCAAGTATCAAGGTAAATACCAACCTAATAGTACTGAGAATTATATAATTCACTGCTCTGTGAAAGTCAACAAGACAAATATGTCCAGCGGTAATTTTAAAAAGCGAAAAGCACTGAACACTGGACAGGTTTGCATGTAGAAAAACCCACCATTTGTGAAGTCTGCTGTCATCTACTTCATTGTATGAATTCATTGAAAAGTCAAAGTCATCATCTATTTATGTTGTACTGCTGTTGTATGTGCAATATGAAGTGATTTTGTGCCAGTCAGAACTCCCCTGTAGGTACAACATAGTAATACTCTCATAATAAATCAATAATAGCGATAAAAGAGTATGCCAGAATAAAAGTACCATCATTCTGCACATTGTAGCTTTAATTGACCCTGGCATGGCCTGAGAAGGCAAGTAGCTGTATATGACTTTTTTCACCATTTTTCTTTTGTATGTTAACAGCAAAGTTCTCATTTCATTCTCCAAAACATGTTGCAACACCCACTATTCACTTTGTCAACACAGTATGTGTACACGTAAAATGTACATGTACTTTCATGGTTTACACTTCAATGTACATCCTCGTCAGAATTCATTCATCAACAATAACAATGCAGTCTGCACACGAACAGACTGAGTTGACGAGCTTGAAACTGTCTGTATCTCAACATACTTTGAGGAGTACTACAAAAATATTTTAACATTAACCCTTTCAGGCCTGACTTTCCTGTAACAATAGAAACCATATAAACCCTATACACAGGGGTTGAGACCTTAAAGGATTAAAAAATCATCAAAAATCATCAAAATTTACCACTGTCTCTTTAAGGTGACAACTCAGTTATTTTGATGTTGATATTTCACTAGACAATGTCCGGATACACAGCTTCAATGTAGAATGTCAAGATACTACAGCTTTGTAGCTATTTAGTATTTTGAAGTCTGAGTAGCTATGTAAGAAGAGATTGATCAAATTATTTCTGTAATGTGTGACAACAAAGCTCTTAACACTGGTTAACCAGATTTAAACATGAATGAAAATCATAGACGACTTAGTGTAAAAAGAATATAACAAGTCATTGTGATCTTAACTTGCATTAATTTGATCAGTGTCGTCATCAAAAATATTTTTCCTTCTTTGGTTCAGAAAAATATTTGTGTCATAATAGGAATTTTACCATTCGTACCATAAGATGGGTGTACTCCTTGTAGTGAGGTATTCATTTCACCATTGAACAGTGGTAAATTAGAAACTTACGGATATTGCTATTGATTTTTTGAATACAGGCTTAGTGATGCATCTGGTACAACCCCAGAGACACCAATCACACCTGGAACTAAAGATGGTTTTTACATGCTGCGTAAAGACAGTGAGAGACGTGGTACCTTGATTCAAGTACTTACTGATGATCAAGATAGTGTAAGTGTTACATGTATCAATGTCATGCTACTTAAATCAATGTCATGTTTTTCAAGTCGGTGATATCAATCTGTCAGAAGTTGGAGGTGTAAAAAGCTGCAAACTGAAGTGTTTGTTACATTTCTTTTATGTGATTTGTCACTACCATAAATTCCAAAGTTAATCTAGTCTGAGGATTCTTTTATTGACAATGCAATAAGGTGCCTGCTTTAATGCTATATGGGATTTAGTTCTGCAAGGTTGCAAGATTGCATCAATGCTTTCAACATTTTCCATTCAAATTTGTCATCTATCAGAACATCTGTTGACAGTGTAATTATCAAACATATATGTGAAAATGTGTGCGGAGGAAATTGCTGTCACAGTGTGTTGCAAGCTGGGTACAACATTGCAGTGATGTATCTAACTGTATTTACAATATGAATCCGTGAGACTTATTAGGAGGCATATAGCAGGGATGAGCAAATCATCTTCAGATCTACTTGTCCACTGGTGAATTGTCAAAAAGATCACTAGCCCAGCCTGAGTTTCCACCGGCCCACTATTTGACATGGTTGCTACAGGCAGAATAATTGACTTGTTTGTTAGGCTGGTATATGTAGAAGTTAAAAAACACCGGCCCACAAGCATGGGCTAAGTGAATTTGTTCAGCCTTGATACTGTTGTGAATTTACTCTCATTAACCGAGAAAGAAAGGTAAACTTTGACCACCAGCTTTAATTTCTATGATCACCGTTGCAATCAAACTGAATTTGTTTTGTTTTTCAAGTGTAAACACACACTACCTGTGCTGTCTCATTCCAAAGTCAGTGTTGCAGCATGTTTTTTGAGTGTTTGAACACAAAATATGACAACACTGTATTCTCTTTTAATGCAGTTAATAGAAGCTTGGTATGGACGTGTTCTGCGAGAGTCTGCTTCCCCTATCAAGCTAGACAAGGTAAATTTGAAATGATCAATACTTTTGTGAAGTATTCTATTTTTCAAATCTTTGACACATTATTTTTACCAAACACCTTGTTGATTACATTGTGTTTGTTGTTACAAAGAGCCCTACTTTATTCAAAGCCATCACAGCTAAGGTACATGATAATTTATTCATCAAAGTTTACTATTGGTTCTATCATCAGTCATCATTAAAAACAGTTATCATAACTTTTGATAAATTTTTCGCCATTTTTTTTTTAATGCCAACCATAATTCCTTGTTCTACTCCCCAAAGCATGTTGATATACACAGTGTTCAGCTTGTCAACTCAGTCCTGACGTGTGTAAACTGCATTATTGTTCGAAAGTGACTTTTGGTGCAGACTAGAATTCAAATGTAAGCAATGACAATGCATTTTATATAGACGCTAAGTTGACTTGCTAAATAGTGAGTGTTTCAACATTCTTGTGAAAGTAGAATAAGAAGTTGCAATTGATATACAAACTAAAAATAATGAAAGAAATCATCAAAAGTTAGCAGTACTGGCCCTTTAACATTGAATTGTTTAAACATGTGGTCATAGTGAAGAGACCAGCAAATGCTCTTTTTTCTAACATTACAGAGAATGTTGGAAGATGTTTTGTTTACTCTCTATGTCAACTGAACAATCACAGTGACATTTCTTGCTCTTGAAAAATGTTTGTATTCTCCTCAGAAAGTGTTTGATGAGTGCCTATGGTATGTTTTCTTTTCACAGAAACATTTCATGGAACTGTTGAACAGTTTACGAAGTTATATCCAAACACAGGAAAAGGATGCCATGCACAAATCTTTATGTAAGTTTATCTACCGTACTTCTAGTTTGAGGAATATCCAAAAAATATTTTGTAATTTTGAAAATGTTGCCAGTTTCTCTGGTCTTGTTTGCTTCATTAAATTTCTTGAAGGAGGTGAGAGAATGTACAACATCATACTTTACTTGTGTTCACAGAATATGTCTTCAACCCTAATCCATCACCTAAAGCTTAGTAGTTCATGTTTCATGCAAACACTGACACATTGGTACTACACATATTATCTATAACAGCGCCCTCTATCGTTCAAAAATCTTCCAAACGCTGTCCAGTTCACAGTGATCTCCATAATTCAAGGCGATGATTAAATTTGTAATTTTAAAAACAGATTGATCCAGAGACAACAGTATTACTTGATATTTTCGATTTCATGTGAATTATTCAAGACTTGATTGATCAGATTGCTGTCAGTATATACATGTTTTAAGTAGTTATATAAGTCAACACTATCACAGATTGTCAAGTAGTCAATGTTTATGTGTACTTGGGTGTGTCAGCACTATAACAACAGCTGTGTATGAGGAACTGGGTTTCTTAATGAAAGTACACTTACCCTAAAGTTAATATTTTAACGAATGATTGGAAAGATAAAATTTCCAGTGCAAGCTTTGTGATTATAGTTTATATTTGATGTGTCTGTTACAGGTGAAATGAAGCAAGAGTTAGCAGTAGATGCAGACGCAGTCAATGAATTACAGTTGATTCTGTATGTCTTTCAAGATTGTGTGAGTATAAATTTATTTGTAATTCTGTATGTCTTTCAAGATTGTGTGAGTATAACTTTATCTGTGATTCTGTACGGAGTTAAAGATTGTGATTCATAGGATTTGATTTGTAGGAATCTAAATACAACAAACCAACCCTGCTTCATAACATTCCTCAGCCTCTCATTGCAATATTCATATTTTTTTATTTCATGACATCACACACAGGGTTGCTGATAAAGATACATGTCTTTGAGACTGAAAATGTTGCATTTATCTCTGCACTGTAATATACTTCGTTAGATATGAAATCATATCATATCCATAATTGTCCAGCATACTATATGTTGCTAAAGTTCTGCTTCAAAGCAAATGCATTACCACTAAATTGTTTTTGCAAATTCAGCTTCATGCTGAGATAGATATGTATGTGAATATTGCAACCCTACTCCAGTCGGCTAGAATCATTGGATATAAAAAGTGTTTCATCTTTGAACTTGACAGGTGAATGAAATTTTGAGAAGACACAGCGTGAAACCTCACTGGATGTTTGCTTTGGACAACATTGTGAGAACCACAGTACATGAAGTCATATCATATCTGACTCCAGGTAACATTCACTTTTCATTCTATGGATGTCATGACATTACATGTTTTGGGAAGATTTTGGCCAAAATATTGTTTTCTTAAACTGTTCCAGTGTGCTGTTCCTGTGTACGTCATACATGCGGATATAAGTTTAAAGAAACAGTAATACCATTGACTTATAATGGTTTGAAATACATGAAAAACTAAATGTGATTTGCAATGCATAGGAAATGAAAATAATTTGAAATACTTCACCATTTTTATCATTGACTCTACCTACATGTAAAAGTCTTTTTTGATTTGTAATGGGTGTTATAACATTCAGTATGAAATAAAATTTATGGCAGTTTCATGGCTTTACCAAAACAAAATCACTTGATTGCAATATGTACCCAATGCATGCTTTGATGACAAGTAAGAACAAGTGTATCTCTGTCTTGCAAGTATCAAACATAATATAGCTCCATTTGTGTATAAATCATGATAAAAACACAAAAAGAATCGGATGTAGATATATCCTCCATAGTAATCTCACAGTTCTGTCTGTTTTACTCTGCACAATCCCTGTAACATCTTGCATTGAATTCATTGCATGGTTAATGCCTTGTCCTCATCCCCTCTGATACACCCTTCAGTCAGTCATGTGTGACAGCATGAAATAAGTAAACTGTCAGATGTACAGACCATCCCATCTTAACCTTTTCACCGCCATGGTTTAGCCCAAACCCATTGATATCATTGGTCATCACAGTAACTGCACTGAATGTTTTTCCACAACCTTCTAATCACATAATAACTAACACACCGACACATCTCAACTTCTCTGAGGTACCTATTCATGTCCTTCGGTAGAAGTGGAAATAGACTTCAGTGAAGTTCATGGCCAAGATGAAGTACCTGCAGCTAATTCATCCGGAGTGTCGACTCTAAGCAGTAACAGAGAACATGACAGAGAACGATTCCATGAAAGTAAAACCAAGACTTCACTTAAAGCACAGATCAGAGAACTTTCACAAGAAAATACCAGGTTGGTCTGAATAAACCTGATTAAAAGATTCTGTGTACTTTTAAGAAGCTGTTCATTGTGAAGACATAAGAATCACTGGTGTATATAAATTCTGTGTAGACATTCTTGGAATAATCCATGAATAATTTCAAGTCGTGATAAAGGTTGCAGTTATAACTAATAATGGATGTTTTCATTAGTTTAAAGAAACAACATCTGTTATTTTTGTCAATACTTTCAGAATTTTAGGCCTGTTGAAGGTTATAGTTTCATGTTTATTCCTAAATTGTGTTAAAATAGGAAGTCTACATATTGCTAACACAGCAGATTTGTGTAAATTGCATTGTTATTGTTGACAAATGTATTCTTGTCAGGATTTGAACTTAGTGATCATCAATAGTATTAAACAATACACATACAGGCTATGTTGACTAGTTGAAAGCCATGCAGTTAGTTCTGATTTGGGAAGGAGTGCAAGCAATTGTATTTCACTGTATTTGGTTTGTAGGTCCGTAGAATGATTCAGCTTTGATCAAATTGTGACAAGATTAGATATTGTATGGGCACTACAGAATGAGAATGTCGGTCATCTCCATTCAGCTTAATGACTCACAGTCTTAAGTTGCTTTGCCCTTCACATACTGTTTAGCAATGAAAGCATTTATTTGGTTGTTTACATTCTGACAAAAAGTACTTCACAAACTATTTTCATTTAGAAATCTTCTGCCTTTTTCCAGCCTATACAGTATGTAATTTTGAGGATAATTGAAAACTTGGCGTACAAGTCTAGGTGTAGTCAAATTATTTCATCTGTCCATGGATACCTCAGCTATGGTCAAAGTAGAAACCACCTGCTAATATTGTGATAATTTTTGTTCAGTTTTAACACTTTAAAGAGCCGGTATCTATAACTTTTGATAATTTTTCACTTGTTGTATGGCAACAGTAGTTTCTTGTTTTACTCCCAAATCAGGTTAAGATACATGTACGGTACATGGTGATCAGCTTGTCAACTCTGTGTGTACATTTATAGATTGTATTGTATGTATTGCATTGTTATTGTTGACAAGTGAATTCTGCTCCAGACAAGAATTGACATACAAACAATAACAGTGCATTATATACACATATATACTGTGTAGACAATTCAAGCTAAATAACAGGTGTTTTAAAATGTTTTTTGAGCAAGACAAGATCTTGCAATTAACATTAGACAGAAAAAAATAGTGAAAAAAATAATCAAAAGTTACATCTACTTGCCCGTTGAGTTGATGTTATTTTGTATTCAGAACCAAAATATAATTCTTTCCATATGTTCATAACAAGTATGAGATAATGCAAGACTTGCAATTAAACTGGTTATTGATTTCTATTGACAGACTGATGCAAGAGTACATATCTTTCCAAAGAGACTACCAGGATATGCTGAGATTACACATTCAAGAGAAGAGACAGTTACTGGAGCAACTAAGGTTGTCTTACCTTTTACTTCATCACATTGTTTTATTTGCTGTGAATACCCAATAATATAGGACATTATAAAGTATTGGTAAATGTAGAGATATTGTGATGAATTTTTCAAGTGCATTATTCATTGCAATGTGTTTACTATCTGCAATGACTATTTCACTTCAAATTATGATTGGAAGCCAGAGTTTCCACTGACATGTGACAAATACTGGTGTTATTCCATTGACAGACATCTTTCAGTGTCTACTATGCTGTACAATTCTAGAGTCTCTGTACTCTGCATTAGTAACAGTGTTTAGTCCTGTGTGTGTGTAATTTCAGTCAGAAATATTTTGTTGTGAAATAACCACTGTATTTTATGTGTCTTCCAACAGGCAACAGTCAACTCCAGCTTTGACTCAGGAAACTCAGACAAGTCAAGCAGATACAGGTAAAGTCAATCTCACAGATATCTCTAGAATTCTATCATCTACCAATGTCTTCTCAATTTCTTGAAATTTCCACACTTGAAGGGTAAGAGCTAATAACATTGACAGAGTAGCTTCATTCAGTTCTGTAAAGTTGAATTTCTGCATCAGAATACCAAATTAAAATCCATGCAGATCATGTCAAATTACTCTGTAGCATCACATATATTGACCAGCTGACATAATATATAACTAAGGCTAATTCTTTCTATAGTACATGTATATATTTTGAACTTGATCTTCCAGCAACCAAGACTTTCTCTTTCTATAGTACAGAGTTTGAGCTTGAGCTGTCAGTAACTGAGACTTATTCTTCCTGTAGCATATTTTGAACTTGAACTATTATATTAGACACCAAGCCTGATTCCTTCTGTAGTATACTTTAAACTTGAACTATCGGCAGCCAAACCTGATTCTTCCTGTAGTATATTATGAACTTGGACTATTTGTATCAAGACTGATTTTTCCCATAGTATAGTTTGAACTTATTTAGCCCAAATTGATTCTTCATGTCATACAGAGAGTTTGAACTTGAACTATGGGCCTATTAAGGTGAAATTATGAATCATAGATACGGCTGAAGTTCTCAAATATGCAACATATATTGTGATGCAAAAATATCTTTAAGTTTTATACTTTCAAAGATTTTCAACAAAGTTTAGTACAGGCAAATAGACAATGGCAGACAAGAATTCCTAAAACTGAGAATAAAATGTACAATGATTTGCCAAACAAGATGAAGATGAATACAAGTAGACAAAGAGTGTCAAATTACTAACTTGACAAATATAAGGCCGTGTTCCTGCATTTTGTGATTTTTTCATCCCTTATGTGTAATTATAGTCATTAATCATGGATTGGTTAAAAATACATAAACACCTGATAAGTTATTCCACAGACAGTACACAGTTTGGAATAATTCTGAATTATACTGTGAGCTCATGAAACTTCACTTATAATTTTCATAAAATGAATTAATTCTGCAGTTCACAAAGTGAATAATGTACAACTTTAAAGTCAAGGTGTAGATATTTAGACACAAATTAAAGCTGCTTAAATCACTTTCTTGCTGGAATTGACAAGAAAAATGAAGTTGGTAGTGTCTTCAAGAATACCCTTGTACCTGAAATGTTGAGGTTTTTGATAAAGTATGGACACATACCAGACAACCACATACCAGAAAGCTTTTTGTTGCTACTTTTGACTCGCTCTTTTTCTTCTTTTTTTAATTTTTTGTTTGTTTTGCGTTTGTATCTGATTATAATTGTCAGCCACAGCTTCTTATTCCTGGAAAAGATCAGGTAATCCAAAGTTCAATGGAGATCCTTGTATTGCTTGTATAGTTGTGGTTGCCAGGATCGTGTTTACCCCAACACTGACATACATGTAACACTATTACTTAACACAGTCTGTATGTAAGCCAAGCTTGGAGAAGGTGCTCATCCGATTAACCACTAAAAGACTGACATTGAATTTTTTGTCTTTCAAAGTATATTGATTGTTTATGTTCACTCAAAATTCTGATCAGGTAAAATGTGAACATTGATCCCATGTATGATGTGTTCCTGTATAAATAAAATTAGAATTAAACATAGGGAAAAATAAATAGAATTTGAGTTGTGTTCATTACTGAAAAATCAGTGATCATATACAGACTGTAGATCAATTTGTTTTCCCTCCTTTCTCTCCCCCTTTAATTTGCTCAATGTGATGGCATGAATTGGCCTATTTTAATTTAACCATATACAAGGTATAAACAGTCTTTTGTGGCTCATGCAATCCTTGATATTCAGATATTGTGATATCGAGATCTGTGCTTAACCCATCAAAAGAATGATTGTTTGAGAAGCGTCTGGTACCTCACTAATCGAGTATGAATTGCCATATTAAGGTAGTATGCACCTCGAAAGTGAAAGACTTAAACTTTTCCTCAAAATTTCCTAATGGAATCTTTCAATTGTTTTCTTTCAAAATCAAGAATGAAAATTGGGGGTCACCGTGCAAATTTGGTTCTACAGAAACAGATTACCGGTACCCAAGATTTACAGATATTTGAAATTCAAACTGGCTGACATCCCTGTATTAACTCTATGGAGAAAAATAAAATTTTTGAATGTAATTTGAGAAGGTAAATATTACCTGTTGGAATAACTTACTGTATATCCTACCCTAGAGTTTTAAAATGAGCCCTGTACATGTGGCAGATCGAAAAAGAATTGTAAAAGTTTGAGAATCCAACTCTCAGTCCTCGAGGCGCATTCTACCTTAAAACACTCACATAATTTTAAAATGACCAAACAGAAGAACTTTAATGTTCAGTTGATCAGTGTGAAACCTTGACACAGTCCTAGTATGTGATTCAAGAACCACAATGTTTACCATAAAATTGGAAAAAACTCAACTTGGAAAAGAATACAAATTTGGTGTATAATTACAAGTGCTTGAACTGGGAAGGTAAACATCATATCTTGTGTTTGTACTTGATCTGAAACTAGCTTCCACTGTTTACACGTAGTTTACTTAGCAGTGCAGTGATATCACAGTGTACAGGAAATATGAACACTGGTTTGATGTCTTATACGAGACAAAAATATAAACTGCAAGGTAGAGGGATCCATGTATGAATAGTAGAGCTTGCTCATAATATGAAATTAGAATGTCAGGCGTTTGTGTCTCAGGTCAAGTTGGCTGCTGTGCACGAGTCAGTTTACAGAACCAAGCACTTTACATGCATGTGTTGTGTACATCTCTATACTGCTAATAAACATAACTGAGAGAGCTGATTAGTTGCACATGTCATTTGGACTAATGGTATACCTGTTTGTTGTGAAGATGTACGTCCAGTCTGTTTGATTTGTGACAGAGAATCAACTTCAGCTTTTTTCTGTTTCGATATCTTGCCAGCTTGTGAACCGAGAGCTGACAAGGCATTGATAGAATGGTTGGAGTCTTTAGGTCTTGATAAGAACAGCATACAAAAGGTAAGATGAATGTACTTAATATCACAGGTTTCAGTCATTATTTATCAAGCAATCATAAAAACCAGTCTTTTAATGCCCTGAGATTACCAGCATTAACACAATGGCAGAGGAAAGATTGTAATTTCTCTAACCTGTTTACCACAGTGGTTTGGTCCAAACTCGTTGTTATCAATGGTGATTGTGGACCTTTTTACTAGGAATCGGGTGTGAACAGTATACTTATGTCATGATCAATATGACAAACCCTATGAAGTATCATTGGCATGATTGATACCATCACCTGTTTGGATGTAGTATGATGTACACTTCAAAAGAACATTCAGTATTGCAAAGTTCAATTTTAATTATAGAATACATGTAGTGATGGGGAAATGCAAAGCAAAAACAGGGCATCCATATTGAATCAACACATGTTTAGATAATATTACAGCTTACTATGAGGGCGTCAACCATCAGAAATTGTTTGTACAGTTCAAAAATGAATGAGTGATTGCTATACAGTGCTGACTTTGACAAGTAGACTTTACTGAAGTAGTGATGTACCAGGATCAGTGGTATTTATATTATTGTGTGAAAACTAACTTCCACAAACACATGTGTTGCACCAAGATATGAATTTTGATAGCTGTTAGTCTGTCAGCAAAATGACTGACTGAACAACTTCCTGAAATAAAGGTTGTCTGTGTGTTGTGATATCTTTTAAAACTAAGTCCATCTAGAATGTCAAAGTAATGAAAAGTTTCTGTTTTGAATACAGTTTATTAAAGAAGAGTACACATTGAATGATGTTTTACAACTCATGAGTAAAGAAGATTTGACACAATTGGAATTAAGGTGAGTTTATTGGTCTGGGAAAGTGATTTCAAGAGATTTCTAATCACAAAATGTGTTTGAATTGTTGATGTATTTGATTGTCTAGTTTACCTTAACTCCTATTGTTACAATGTCATCGATACCAGCAACATAAATACATCATACATTTATCTTTATTAGTTAGCAGCTATCAAAATCATTGCCGAATTCTGCCAGTTGTATTCATGCATGTATGTGTATTAAATGTATAAATTTAGAATGTGTTAATGTACTCTAGAAATTGATATGTTTGCTTGTATGATGGAATTGCTCAGCCTTCTTCATTGACTCACTGACAAGATAGCAAGACAGAGAATTTTATGGTTTATGGTTTTCACTTAAGAGGCACATATTGTGTTACATCATGGTTTGCAAAACGACATGTTTTGATAGTAACTGTCATATCTACTTCCCAGTGTCACGTCATGATAGAAATTTATACGATGTGTTTTTGGACGATATGTGCAGGTGGAAGTGATAGTGTCTTTTAATTGCTTTTGAAAGTTAGTACTGACATCGGTTGAAGGTAGATGTACAGCTGTGATAGCTGAACTTAATCTGAATACAAATGTGTATTGAAATGAAAAATATAGTTTTGAAAGAATATCACTCATTTTATGACATACAGTGTGTCCATGCGTTTCTTTCAGGGGAAGTGCTAGGGTCAGAGTGTGGGATGCCATTCAGAAATATCGCAGTGCAATGTCAAGTTCAACAGATAAAGGTCAAGATATTGGATATCATTCCAAGTCATCATAATTTTGCCTGGTGTTGTACTGTACATACACGGTGAGAGTGAAATTGTCAATTGTGCTACACATGATGTGTGTTCCTGCATCTATAAAATCATCAACTTAGATACTTCCAGGCGGCATTGACTTTCCTGTTCTTGGTCACACATTGTGTTTTAACTTTTACAGTACTGCCACATCAACTCAAGTACCTTTGCAAATTCAATGTTTTAAACAAGATGTCCAATTTACAGTTTTCTGTTTTCAATTCTGTTATCAGGCCCCCAAACAATTTTTCTTTTCTAATCATCTAATGTACATGTATCAACATTTTCCTTTACTTTGAAAAGTGAGAGCTCTGCTTCCCTCATACAAGTTTGGAGAAAAATCCCCATTTGTACAGGGTAAAGAAATGCTACCATGGCCATACTATCATCCAGTAGGCTATACTCTGAGGAATACTGTTTACACAGATATTTTTATGGACTGCCTTTCACTGTCATAGCGAAAGCTTGCATTGTTATAATGCAGAGTTGTAATGGAATTTTGAAATAGAGGTACTTACACATCACTCTCACAGGAACTAAAAATATGTCATGTGACAATTAGAGTTTGATTGTGGGATGATTGACTCACATCCATAGGATGTGAAACATTACCTTATGAACAGCATTTTTGATTGAGTATAAATCCTGATACTTTGGTTTCAAAACCATTTGTGAATTATTTTTCATCAGTTGTAGAATGACATACACATGACAGGAAATTTAGAATCCCTCATAAAGAATTTTTGGAATTTTTTCTTTCTTTTGCTCTGATTGGGTTTTACCTTTTTGTTTTCATTTCAACACTTTGTTGATGAAATGTCTGTTAAGGCAGCATAACCTTTTGAATGTCATAGTGATTATTTCTGGGGGTTTTTGTTTGTGTAAATATTACAAAGTGTTACAGAGGTTTCGTAGAAAATAAAAAACTCAAAAAGATATTGTTTCAAATGAAGAATGTGAATATATTAGAAAACATTACAAGTTTATAGCAAAACTATTTACCATGAATCCCTTAGCGAGGAGGCTTGCAACATTGGTCTCAAATATGGTAAAAACTTGTCCCAGGAAAAAGTTGAAAAATATCCTTGTGTACTGGATGACAGTGAAAGTAAGTAAGCTTCATTTCCCAAATATCAAGGATTTCTAAAAAGTCATATAGCAGGGATTTTGCTCAGTCATCTGGTTCAATTTTGGGTTTTATGTTTTGTTTTGTTTTCCATGTTTGAGGACCCTAAAGAGTAAATTTTCAGTAAAATATTAGATTGTCCGTATATTTTAAGTTTTTATTGTAATTTTATTTTGATTTACTTTTAAAGTATGATTACTGCCTGTGTACAGCGTTTCTGAATTTGTAGAAAATATTGGCTGAGAGGAGCTCTTACTAAAGTCTCTAATACAAGTTTTGAAGTTCTTGTATCACTGTAGTGGTACAAAGTCCATGACCAATTATACTCATGATATATGCAAGCTTTTAATATCAGTTATGTTTTGTGTTTACTTCTTAAATGTTATCGCCAGGAATCAGCAATGTTTTGTAAATACATGCAAGGTCTGTCCCAGATTCATTTAAGAAATTAGTCTGTATTGATGATATCTTCAGGTCCAAGATAGATTAATTTTCATGAGTTCATCCATGGCATGAACTGAAGGCAAGTATTTGTCAGAGATACCATATGCCAGATCTTTGAACTCTGTCGGCTGTTTGTTTCCAGTTATATACTTCCATTTAATGCATTATGGAAAGCAATTTGTTGCATCAAGACAATGCTCTGTCAATGCCATGGAAGTATACTTCGAGGTATACTGTCACCTGTTACAATTTTGCCACAGTTACCATGGAAAGAGAAAATCTCACCAATCTCTGATTTTTGCGTGGGTGGCCACTTTTTAAAAACAGCGCCCTCACATGGGCAGTTTGAATACCAAGGAATGCCCCTTTGACCATATATGGGCATATTTAGATTACAGGTGACTGTATACCTTTTACCCTCTCACCACCATGGTTTGTCCCAAATCCATTGTTTTCTATGGTAAAGTTGGACCTGTATACAGGGAACTGGGGGTGAAAGGGTTAAGACGTATCATTTGTAATCATCAAATTATTTTCAAGCATGATACCATTCATCTTTGGAATTATGTCTAAAATTTGGTAAGTTACAAATGGTGGTGTTACAGTAGAGTACAGGTGTGTTGTCCTTGAAGTTTAATATTGACGCTAAAAGTCCAAAAAGAGTTTTCTTAAGCTACGAAAATCACTTATTATCCAGCTGAGACCCCGACAATATGCTTCTTTACTTCCAATACATGTAAAATTTTTAACTCAAAGCATTGTATTGGTTTGTTTGTTTTTTGGTGTTAAATTATTAGTTCAAAGTGACCAACTGTCGTGATTTCCAACCATCAAGTCCCTTAGATTTATCAAAATCAATTGAAGACTTTGAGAGATTTAATCTAGGGTGATCAATCATGTGACAGGCAATGTTTAGTTCATATCACATGAAATATTATCAACATTTTGAATGGATCTAAATTTCAGCAGTGACTCTTATAATGTTGACACCACAAAAACATTCAAGCAATATGTTGGAATTTAATTTTGATAGTTTTTTATTCTTTTTACCTATAAACTTTATAAAAGTGTATGGTTCATCTGTGGTTCATATATGTGTAAATTTTCAAAATATTCAGATTTTAAATTTCGTTTTGTTATTCTACGAAGTAGAGATGTATAATTAAGATTGTCCTGTGTTGTTTTCATAGTTACATTGTATACCTTGTACCACATCTTGCCAAAGTTCATCAAGAGAAATATTCATTGTCCCAAAACCTAATCATCTGCACTTGTCACCATCACATGTTAATCAACTTGAGTCTTTATCAGTTGCATGCAATCAGAATATTGCAGCCATAGATATACTGTACCAAAGCTGTATAAATACACCGTGCATTTCAGTGTCTGTGTCTTTGAATTACAAAATTAATATGCACATAAATATCATGTGGTATGTAAATGGATTTTAAAGATGAGAGATAGTCTGTAAACTTTACTTTCTCATAGACGATGGTGTAATCTTTTTCCATAGAAAGACATGGTTTTAAGTCAGACCAACAAAAAGTTCTGTATGATTTACAGATTCAGTTTTCTCATGTACAGACTGACTATTCTTTAGGAATGGTGGGATCACTATGGTAACCAAAGTGATTCAAGCCAGCATTTTGACTAAATTACTGAATAGATGCACTCCAATAGACGTGTTCAAAGTTAAAGTCATGGATTTACTGTTATAATTGTAAACTGCATGAATTATACTCTCTGTGTCTGTAATATTTTGTCACAATGTATGACATCTGTGTATGTAATACTGTTACATGTGTGTTACAACTTTGTTGTAAACATTCTTAATCCTCAACATTGATGAAAGTAAGAATTTGGCTGAAGTCAACGGCAATTCACTCAACAGAATTGAATTGACAAATCTTCAAAATACTGATTTACAATGTCTAGTGTCTACAATGTCTCTAGATATTTCACTTTGGGATACAAGGCCTTATTTGTTTTCCATATTTCCATGGCAGTCACCCTTGAGTATAGAGAATTCCATACAGGGAAATTTTACATAGTTGTTACTATATCAAATAAAAGTACTCTCAGATAGCCAAATATGACTCTGATTAAAGGGTCATTCTTCACAACTTTTTGTTTTTAATGTCACAAACAATTTATCGTTCTACTTGCAAAAAGCAAGTTTAACACCCACTGTTTAGCTTGTCAATACAATATTTATGAATTTAAAATGCACTGTTGCATGTATTGTTTACATGTGTAATTTAAGTCAGGACCAGAATTCACTTGTCAACAATAACAATTCAGTTTACACATGTCAGGGATGTAGAAAATAGTCGGCAGCAGGCAAAGACAACTGGCTGTCAGCTCAAATTCAAGTATTTCATAAAAATCAGGGTAATTTTGTACAAATATTGTGTGCTAGCACACTACTTGTAACTGCCTATACCTATGATTTTTGCCACCTGTAACTGAAGTTTTCTGCATCCCTGCTTATACAGGTGAAGTTGAACACTGTGTAGCTCAATATGCTTTTGGGAGTAGAACAAGAAATGTAGCTGAAATAGATAACAAATTGTGAAAAAGTTCATCAAAAGTTAAAGCCACTGACCCTTTAAGCAAGCTTTGTTTTGGAATACCTCCATGTGATAGTAGTTGAAATAGAGATTGTAATGTCTCTCAACCTTTGAATCTAAGCTTTAGCTAGAGTATTAATTTAACATTGGTTTGGTCACAGTATGGTTTCCACAGTTCTGCTGTTTTGTCTCAGTTATGATTTATCAATACTGTCATCTGTACTGGATATTTTCCATAAACATGCTATTTCAGTGATTATCATCAACCATCAAGTAGTGACAATGTATTGTAATATGTCTGACATATCAGCTATGCCTGCATATCAAAATGACCAAAATGTCCGGTTTATACAGTTGTAATCTATTGAAGTCAGAATAGATCTTCTTTGTTGTAATAGGCATTCTGAAATATCTATAAAAAACTAGACATGTAGTTTTTATTGAATTGCATACTTTTTAAACATTTTTGTCAACATTTGCCAATAGCTAGGGCAGTCCAAGAATGGAAGTTCCTCTTTTTTAACTGAGTAAACATTCTCAGCTATTGTACAAACATTTACCTGTAGACTATCGGGGCTTCATAATTGGCATTTTGCCATTTGACTTCAGCGTCTGTTTAAACCCTTAACATTTTTGCAGTATTTACGAAAGTCAAACTTGTACAATTTTATGTGTATATTTCAAGCATTTTTACAAAGGATATACTAGGTATTTCTTGTGTGGTATGTCAAGGATTTGTGGCGATATCGAAGTTGTAAATGTTTTAAAAAAAGGATGTTGTTGCACTAAAATCACGTTTCCTCAACTTTTTGTTGTAAAGTAGCAGTTTAAATATGTTTAACATGTAAGAGTCATGTTAGTGAAATAAATTTCAAAAGAACACTGTTATTTTCTTTGTCAAAGTGTCCTTTTTGAATTTGGTGACTTACCCATACAATGCTTATTAGTGCATTGCTCTGTTGTGTCTCTGAACTACCTGTATATGTGCTGTGTTACATTGTATATGTGCAGTGTTACATTGTATATGTACAGTGTTACATTGTATATGTTCAGTGTTACATTGTATGTGCAGTGTTACATTGTATATGTGCAGTGTTACATTGTATATGTGCAGTGTTACATTACATTGTATATGTGCAGTGTTACATTGTATATGTTCAGTGTTACATTGTATGTGCAGTGTTACATTGTATATGTACAGTGTTACATTGTATATGTTCAGTGTTACATTGTATGTGCAGTGTTACATTGTATATGTGCAGTGTTATATTGTACTGTATATGTACAGTGTTACATTGTATATGTGCAGTGTTACATTATATGTGCAGTGTTACATTGTATATGTGCAGTGTTACATTGTATATGCAGTTGTGTGTGTGTTAGTTATATTACCATGCCCTGTCCATCACATTAGCTGGTCAAGGTGACTAACCACAAATTCACAGTAATGGTTTGTTTACATGCCCGTGAATATGAATAATATCGTGTAATCATAACTTTACAGCAAAAACAAAAATCATGATTTGCGCAAAGATCAGAATCAATTACAAAATAAAATGGAGCACTTCTTGCAAGCTTGGCAAAGTTTAAACACTTTTTTCCAAAAAATATCCAGATTTGCGAAATTTGTATGGTGTGGGTGACAGTGTGTCACTCTCACTGACAAGTTCTCAGGCCCCTGTTATCTTTTGTATGGGAAATTTTGTAAATTTTGACAGTTTTCTGATAGTGTAATGGAAATACCAGACTCTGCTGACCATTTACGTTTATTTATGGATAAGGGCCAGAGGAAAGCCAAAATTAACAGGCTTGGCAAGCCTTGCTCCTTAATTTTTGGCTTTCCTCTTGCCCTTGCCTATCAATAAACATCAATTGTCAGGGTGTCGCCCTTTAATTCTATATTCTGTTGACCTATACGTGTGCATCATAGATGTCCATCTGGCTGTCAATCAGTCTGTGTGAACAACAAGATGATGACACTCAGTGTATTAGTACATGTATACTAGTAGTCTTGGCAATAAAATGACCTCATTAAAATGATAATAGCTGTAACTTTTCATAACATTGTTGTCATTTTGTACCATAAAATGAGTTTCTTATACAATGACATTCTCCCAAAGTTATTTGGAAATACAAGGTACAAATACCTTGCTAAAACAATACATTGCATATCGATACGAGTGTTATAGTTGACAAAGGTAATAAGGTAACAAGCCTTGAAAATAACATCGTGCTACATCTAAAAGGTGCTTTATTTATGATAATTTAGATTTGGAAAATCATTTGCATTGTTAATAAGGCAATATTTCAGATAAGTAGCAGTAATCCTGATGAACCAAAATAAAAAATGTCCATTATGAATGGATATGATATCACTATGAGACAGTCAGCCTTTGCATTGTTAAGTAGACACTAACGCGGCAATTTTACAATCCTTCATTGCCAAGTATCTGTTCTCGTAGGGTCAAAGGTCTTAAACATTGACACAGTTTGGTCTAAAGCTGGGCGATCTGAGGAGCATTGGTAAGCAACAGGGAATTAATTTCTAAAAAAACTTGGCCAAATTTCACAGATCGGTGCATTCATGCGCAGTTTCCATGGTGACATTTTGACCAGATAACAGTTTAGATAACATGTTTTTCTAGTCACAGTCTGACTGTCTGATGTGCTTAGCATGTTGTACATTGTCTGCTATTCTTGTTTATTATCATCTCCACTCAGTAGGGAGACAAGGAAGAAGCTAAAATTGACGTGAAGGATTAAATAGATTATGTAGTATTTACACTGAGCAAACTTCTGCAATATCTGCTGAAATGGATATTTCATAAAGATGAAAGATAGCAAATCGAATCATCAGATATGAGATGAGTTATGTATTTTAACGGACATTGAAGTTGCCAGTTTTACAATTTCGACATAAACCCTGAGACGTGCACTTGTGTAACATATTACATTCAAATTTTAAGCCGCTATATTTGGCACAGTGTGCATCCAACTGAATGCCAGTTTATGAAAACCTTCACGTGTATCTGAGTAATGACCAACAATATCCTTGCCGCAAACACCTGGAACGCGTTCACTGTACATCTGCAGCGCATGTCACCATTGCAAGGAGCCTAACATTTTGGAGGAGAATATGTACCGAGCATCAAATTGGCCGAAAGGTTAGACAGTTTAGAATTTTGTTCATGTCAAATCATAACCTGCAACGCTCAATGTCCTCTGCCACGGTACTAACTGTTAACACTTTACATAATAGTTCATTTGGTACAAAGATCACAGGTGTATACATTTGGTATGCAAACCTGTGCAATGAACTTGGTCGCTAAATGATGACATTTCTACGTATTGCCGTTATAAGCTCATTCGCCCGTCAAGTAAACAGAGGCAGACATGTTTTCGCTCGCCGTCGATGAAGTCGCGCCAGGATCGTACGCATCTTGAGATCATAGTACTAATATCTCCCGTGAGACAGCCGCCTACTACAGCGTTGCTGTCTTTCGATCTTTTAGGATAATAGTACAATTTTAACAGTTTTCATGATTTTGTATGATTCGACGACTTTGTTTCCTGCGTGGGTCAGAAATTTTATATAATTATAATGTATTCTGAAAGAGTATAACAGACACGCCTTGCTTCGACAATATCGATAATAAGCATCATAACCACGTCACGGTCACTCCACAAAGAGTGATCGCGCCATAAGCTTAACTTCAGAAGAATTGTTCAAGTGATCCGTGTTTGACCTGGAAACACATACACTAGAATAAGGGATGGACCATCAGATCTTGGTAGGGTGTATATGCAATATGTTTTCACGTTTCAAACTTGTGCGAATTGCTTTTAAAATGTTGCGCAGCACGCATATATTGATATATTTTCCAAATTGACACGTTTGTTGACGGACATTAGCGTGATTATATTTTTCTCAAAAATCTGCAAAACCCGTGTTTTAGTAATATTTGCAACATATTTGTACATTTTCCCTATTGTATGACACCCCCTCAAAAGATCTAATGACCCTAAGTTATTGGTTGCTCTCACATTCTGTAAGCCTCGGCCTAACGGCACAGTGAGGTTTGTCTGACACCCGTATTACGCATGACAATGTGATTTCACGCTTGATTAAAGGTAACCTGTCTGTTTAAAGGGATACAGTCGTCGGAACAGTGTTTACATTGGTCGTATGTGTCCCATATGACCAATGTAAACACTGTATCCAAGGTACGATGGTGATTGATGAAAATTAAAACATGTCTGTCATAACCTATATCGTATAATTAAAATGTTGCAGCTATGATGATGAGGTGCATCTTGATATCGTGCACGAAATACATTGTTTGTAAACAAGAAACTCGCTCAGGCGCAGTTTCTACGACTATTAAAATTTCCCTTTAAAGCAACAAGTGATGACAGCGAGGTAGCCATTGTGCATCAGTATCAAGCTGGAAAAAGGTTAACTTTCTGAAATCTTCACATAATATTAGATCAAATAGAAAGACATTCTCAAATATTTCTGATTCACGTGGTTTTAGTCTTGAAGTGCAAAAATTGTGATTTTCTGTCATACTTATACAATAAACTCGTCGTACGCTATGTAGTGGAGGGTGCGTTTTGCGGAAAGAAATCTTCTGTGAATTAGTTTTCTTCTAATATAAAATCTTTATTGTCACCATGTGAATAAATAGAAAACTAATAGCTTATACAGTAAGCTTACTTATATCTGGTAAGGATATAGCAGATAAGAAATAATGTGTGAGCACAGTCTCTCGCGAAAACGTTTTTCTCGAGAGCCCGTTGTATGGGCTACTAAAAATTGTGAAGAATACAAAAACTGGACTTACAGCGTAATTTTACAGCGGAATACATTGAGGAAACAACAAGGACTGTAGTTTCATAACTGAGGAATACAACATGTCGTTTTGCATAACATCACGGAACTTCAACCCGTGCTGCACTGATGACAATCCTTTAGCTGATGCTTCAAAGTAGAACCCTCGATGAGAACGTTACCTCGCCGCTTCCATTGTGTGGATCACAATGATCGAGACAATGCATTCGCAACGATTTTTTTACAGTCTCTAAATTGAAGAACAACATTTGAGATTTCAACAAATGCAACAAACTCAATAAATATAAATATAATATAAATATGAATACATTATATAAATATTTATAAATATAAATACAATATATATACATATAAATATATTATATAAATATTTATAAATATAAATATACACCATTTAATTTGTAGGTATTTAGTAATTTCTCAGTCGAAGTACAATTGCATGAAAGCGACGCATACGGAAATGAATTAAACATTTTCAACGTGTATATTAATGCATGTGCTCCTTGTGCCTACAGAGATAAATCAATTATTTCAAGCGGTTAAAAGTAGATAGGTAGACTATCCTATTACTCGCATAATTTTCGTCGATTATTGCATGACAGACAATTTTAATTTTTTTGACATAACTGTAATTTTAGCAAGTTTCACGAGTTTAATACTTATAAAGCCAGAGTTGTGTCTTTTAGATAAAATAAAATATCTGACTTGTCGGTTTGAAATCACAATCCGTTTACCTTGTGGGAGATTTTGCCAAATTACAAAAGATATACTGTGATGGCCAAAGCTCCAAGTCAAATTGTTTGCACATGATATCGCTTAATTTCCTCTTTTCAGTTGGGAAGCGTCCTCGGAATAGTTTAGAGCTACTTTCTCTTCCTCGTTGTTAAAATAGTTGTAACGATTCAAAATTCAATGGCAGTCAAGGAGAAAAATTTATATTGCATCCTTCCTGTCACGCTGAGTGGTATTTTCATAGGAATGCAGAAGCACATAAATACTTTGCGCTAAAAAGCATCTAATTTTGTCTAATGCGTCAAGTAAAGGTAGTATACGCGCCCCGAAAGTGATTTAAACTTTTCACAAACTTTCTCCACGAAACATTTCGACCACACCCTTTCGTTCAAGAATAAAACAGGGACAATCGCATTTTTTTGTACTAGAGAATCAAATTACCAAACATTTGAACGGTTATTAGAATTCAAAATGAACGTTTTCCGTTTGTTGACTCCAATAATGGGGAAAACTTTACAAATTGCACAAAATCTAAGTTGTGATAACTTAATTTACTCTACCGTGACAAGATTCAAGATAAGCCCCACACCACCAGAATACCAGCAAAATATTGTAAATATTTTTGAGTTGGAATATCTTTGTCCTTCCGAACGGAACCGGTTGACAATGAGTATTTATAATTCAAAAAACTGCGGATCTTTTGTCAATTTTGTCTCATACGCCTTGATACGCACTCAAAGAGAGGCGATGGAGACACACTTTCTGTGTCAGCTCACATTCTAAGTCGTAACAGAAAAAGAAAACGGTAACATTATTTTTATTTGTCGAAAACACGCAACATGATATCAAAAGAGGTCTAGTAATCAGTATCATTTAAGGTAAATAATTTACCAAGTCCAAGAAATATAGTAAAATACGTCAATAAGAATGAGGTCATCTTGAACCAATGCTTAGTGGTTGTACCAGGTGTCTGGAATGGGTAATATGGCTTGCTAAAATGCTACACCTGTAAAAATTTACCCAGGGTGACAAATTTGTCATTATTCGGCAATATTACCAAATTGATGTGGTCAAAGCCAGGAATCAGAGACGTCACTCATCATTTCACAAATAGAGATGTCATATTTCGATTCCGCATCTCCGTGTCTTACTAATAATCTTCTTTCTGACAATCCCTGAAATTTACGTTCCTTGAATTCGAATGAGCAAAAATCTGCGCTTGTAAAACCAAACTTTGGTACGCGTACAGCAAGTGCAGGGATTGAGACTAACTGTAACCGATTTCACGTCGTCATATCTGAGTTCATTACTAATTTTAGTATTAATACAAACATTGGCGGAAAACACTGACATTGTCTTATCGATGTGCCGTACGAAACACTTACCTATGACGTGTACATAATTATGTAGGTTTTGCTTTCGTTGTTACTTTCTCTCTCATTATAACTAACTACTCTGAACCTTAACTTCAACTTGCAGAAACTTTTATTTCATGCTTTGAAATTCTTAGCAGAGAATGTCAGAGATCTGTTTATGACTGTTCATGACATTGACTGCTTACTATAGAGTTTTTACGCCGAATTTTTCTCATTGTAACATTCGGTTGCAAATCTATGTACACCAATAGTTCACGCGGTGTTTGTCCGAAGGTCGAATTTTCATTCTGTGAAACCCACTACATAGTACTGTTTGTGCATGACGTATGATGACTCATGCGTCACATGGTCCACCGAGTTTATATATTTGGCACATGTGATCAGACGGAGGCTTTCGGAACTGGATTTTTACTCAACCTTTTTTTAGAAAAGCGAAGTATGGTACAAAGACTCAATATCCACCAAGTAATGTATTCGAAACCTCTGAATTGTGGTTACGACTTGCCATTACGGGAAGTATTGGCCTCAGAGTATAAAATTATTTACAGGTCGGAATAAGAGAGCCTTGCAAAAATTGTCTTGTGAATTTTGCTGTGACTTTATTTGTCTTTTTTGTTGTTTTTCTGTTTCTTTTGAACCATATATGGAATCCACAGAAAAACAAATGGAGGCATTCTCTGTACTTGGTGTCCAGATGTAGTCGTGAGTAAATAACGTTTGAGCTAAATGAAGCAAAGACAACATTCACAAACGACAAAGTTTAATCACTCACCTTATATATTATCAAGCTATATGTTGCTTATATTGTGAAATCAGAAGGTAACACGAAAGTGACCATAAGCATTTCCGACAACATCACTACTGGAATTAGTGCACATAGGTAGGGAAATTTAAGTTCAGCGCACTTTTGTGAGTTTAAATCCCGGGGGGGGGGGGAGTATAGTTTGGTAACAATTACCGCATTTCGAAGGACTCCAGATTTGAGAATATGCAAATTGTCTGGAGTCGGAAAGTTAAGTTTTCCTGGCCTGATGCGTGTGTAAGGCGTCTCCGATGGCGTCAGTTAGAGTAACATGAACAATTTAACATTTATCAAGTATCTTAAAACTTTATGATCGCTTGGAGGATCAAATCAAAAAATGTTTATATAATCAAGTGATGCTTGTATACACGTGACATTGTTAAAATTCAACCCACGTACATCACATTTGCCAACGCATGCGCAGTCTTTAAGCTGTTTTGTCTGCCCCCATCTGCTACGAAACAGTACTTTCCACCTACGCATGTAGGTGTCACTCTGAAACACTAACTTGGTGTTGGAAGAGTGGTCAGCAGTTAATCCAGTGCAGTAGAAGAGATTTGTTACAATTTTATTTGACGGTTAAAGCGGTATTGTGTGTGAAGTCATTGAAACTAAATTGATGGATAATAATAAATAATCTAATTAAAAGATCGGATGAAATTCCATAAAAAGTAAACGAATCTTCATGTATTACTTTCGTGGGCGGTTTATTTACATTGGACCACAGTCCGTGATTGAACCCGGAAAAATCAAACTGTCAAAAGTGTACGCGTAGAAAAACATTAAAGTTGTGGAATAACAGAAAACATGATGGGGTTCAAAGGTCAAGTTTTGAAACCCTTGTCATATTCATCCCTTCAATTGTATCCCGTGAGCTTTCGAATGTCTTAAACCCCCATTAGCAGTATCTTTGTCGCATTTTACTTACCAAAACAACATCCACTCTCCGGAGAGATGTTTCAGATTCCCGTTGTTAAATTATATTGTCTTTGAAAATGTCACTATTTCAATCCTTGGTGATGGTGTACATTGGTTGAATAAATTCAGGCACTTTATACATGTAGATTAGTGGCTGCCATATTTTTGTGGCAACTCAATTATTCAGTTTTAAAAATCTAAGTTGTGTGTTCGAAAACTTTTGATGGTCAAACTTTGATAAGCATTGTTACATGAATTTCATTTGATTTCTAACAATCTTTAAATAAAGTTATCGAAAAATATGCAAAAGATACAGCTAATATGGCTTTGTTCACCCCATTTCCCTGTAAACAGGTCTACACTTACAATTGCAAACAATAGGGTTGGGTCATACCATGGTGGTGAAGAGGTTAGGAGAGTCAGTAAATCTGTGCAATAACTATACATAATTATGTGCTATGACTTGACATAACTTTCAAGATTTTCCCGAGTCACAGATGATAACGGTGTATTGTTGAGGACCTTTAAAATCTTTCTAAAAAGAATAACATTAAATTGCAGTGAAAAGCAGTTTACGTGAATGTGTCAGTATCACAGACTGTGCATATTCAGTATGATATTACATGATTAAGACTTCAATACTCCTGTACAACGTTTTACATTTGTTATTGTTTATGAAATGTGTGCATGTGAAGTAACGTGTGGGATGGAGTATTTCGTAGACGACGCTACACCTTTGCCACATTGAATGGGAAAACTTTAAAACTGCCAGAATGCTGAACTGGGAGATACTGTGTGTTTCATGGGTGGATGCATGAGCATTGTAATAATTATTGCAACCGTGTTCAATGTGCTGTATATCACATTCAAACTTAAAAGTCCTCCGAAACGGCGAGTTTTGCATACGTTCTTAGCGACAAGTTTGTAGCATAGGTTTTCCTCAATAACGGAAAGCGGGAAAAGCTTTTGTGCAAAAATTGCCCTGTGAATTCTGCTGTGACTTTATTTGTCTTTTTGTTGTTTTTCTGTTTCTTTTGAACCATATATGTACATCCACTGAGAAACAAATGGCGGCGTTCTCTGATGTTAAGACGCCGTCGAAAAGTAAAGAACTCTTGAAATATAAATAAAGCAAAGACAACATTCACAAACAGCAGAGTGTAATCACTCACATTAGCAAGCTATACGATGCCTATATTGTGGAATCAGAAGGTAAAACGAAAGTGACTACTGCCAATGTTATATGAACCACATTATTTCCGACAACATCACTCCTGGAATTAGGGTTCATAGGTAGGGAAATTCTGTAACTTCAGCGCACTTTTAGGAGTCTAAATCCCGGGGGGGAAAGCACAGTTTGGTAACAATTACCTCATTTCTAAGGACTCCGGATTTGAGAATATGCAAAATTGTTTGTAGTCGGGAAGTTAACTTTTCCTGGCCCGATGCGTGTGTACAGCGCCTATGATGGCGTTAGTTGGATCAACATGGACATGTTTGTGAATCTAAGTTCCAAAAAGAAAGTAAATTTGATAAAAATAACCACATTTCTAAGGATTTGATAACATACAGAATTGTTTGGAGTCCGAAAGTTAATTTTTCCTGGCACGATGCATGTATAAGGCGTCTCCGATGACGTCACTGTCATTTAGAGTAACATGATCAATTTCATATTTATCAAAAATCTTTGAACTTTATGACCGTTTTTGGGATCAAATAAAAATCTAGCCCACGTACATCACATTTACCAACGCATGCGCAGTCGTCGAGCTGTTTTGTCTGGTACGAAACTGGATTTTCCACCTACGCATGTGTCACTCTAAAACACAAACCTGGCGCTGGAAGAGTGGGTTTGGTTAGGAGTTAGCCTGTAGCAGAAGAGATTTGTTACAATTTTATCCGACGACTAAACTGAGGCTAAAGTTGAAGGTTTTCCCAAGCCGTTGATGATAAGGACGTCCTATTGAGGACCTTTAAAAATCTTTCTGAAATTAAAGGAGTAAAGGAGTAATCAGTTGACGTGAATGTGTCAGTATCACAGACTCTGCATATTCAGTATGATATTACATGATTACATGTAAGACTTCAATACTCCTGTACAACGTTTTACATTTGTTCGTGTTTATGAAATGTGTGCATGTGAAGTAACGTGTGGGACGGAGTATTTCGTAGACGACGCTTCACCTTTGCCACATTGAATGGGAAAACCTTACAACTGCTGAACTGGGAGATACTACGCGTTTCAAGGGTGGGTAAGCATTGCAATAATTATTGCAACCGTGTTCAATACGCTTCACATTCAAACTTACAGTTCCCCCATAACGGCGAGGTCTTTCATTATTACGCAGTGTGCTACCTCCCTGGCCTTTAAAGGAAGCAATTTCTGTGCGGAAGGGTGCCATGGTGATGACCACCAAGTGACCTCTGGCGATGTTGATTGCATTTCTTCGCAGCCAATAGTTAGCCTTGAAGATGTCGTCACAAAAGTACCGGTCAGTTTAACCAATCAAGTTCTAGCAATAGATCTTCCGGGGATTTCCGAGAGTTCTGGGTATCATCACTAGAAAACCGTGCGCTATTTATACACGACGAAAAAAACCGTCTAGCATTTACAGACAGAAGTCTGTGCTAGAGCTTGGGAGTCGGTTATTCACACTTTGCACAGGAGCTCTCAAGCGTTTATCTGGCGGTATTGGACAAAATGGTCGGACAGTGTTGTGCATTGCTTACGGGTAAGCTATTCGACGCATAGCCCTGCGTAGAATACTGTGTTTTCCTAGCGTTATATGTGGTCGGAGGCCGTATAACGCAAGGATCACAGTATCGTACACAGGGACGGACAGCAAAACATGTTCTCCTGCATGACGATAATGAATCCAAATAGTATATTATGAGCTCCACACTACAATGACGCCCTATCCATAGACTGACAAAAATCTTTTCATGGATGGTAAACCTTCGATATTGCAGTTTTCAGTCGGTCTCCCGTATTCATTTAATCAGTGGTGGTCCATACGTAAGTGTGAGTAAATTTTACCTCTGGCTTCGGCTCTTTTGATGACTAACGCAATAAAATTGAAAACGAAAGGAAAAAGGTTTCGTTGGATCATACTCTCACTGATATTACCACTTCATGATTTAAATTCATGTTCATTTACAGAGTTTTTCTTTATATTCCAGTGGCTCTTTCACTATTATGTAATCTCAATGTCATCGCTGCCAAAGAGCTTGATCGACCTGTTTCTTCAGACCTCATTCAACCAGGAAGTAGAACCAGCAAAATTAATCTCGACGTAGAGGAAGATAAAATTGATGAAAGAGTGAGAAACCTCGGTGTCGAATCGAATCAGCATGGTCTGAAACCAACGACTGGCTATGATATTGTACCATGGGTATCTCCTGGTGCGAAGAGAAGTGGGCTGTCAAATCTTCTACCCAAACGACCAGGTCTAAAACCGACTACAGGCTACGATATTGTACCGTGGGTACCCCCTCAAGCCGACGAGAAGTCTATAGACTATCGTAATATTATACCGTGGGGACCCCATATACCACCTCATATATTAAAAGCCAACGAGGAGTCAAACATTCCCCGTGATGAAACCCCAGGCATGTCGCAAAAAAACGAGCAAGGCAGCGATCGGGAAATGACAGATAGTGAACGAATTCGTTACATTGAAGAGCTGGATATCGGACAACATGAGGCAAATCAGGATAAGAAATCGCTTGGTCTCAAACCAACGACTGGCTATGATATTGTGCCGTGGGTACCTCCTAAAGACGGACAGCCAAACGTTCCCCATGATGAAACCGCAGGCATGTCGCAAGGAAACGAGCAAGGCAGCGATCGGGAAATGACAGACAGTGAACTAATTCGTTACATTGAAGAGCTGGACATTGGACAACATGAGGCAAATCAGGATAAGAAATCGCTTGGTCTCAAACCAACGACTGGCTATGATATTGTGCCGTGGGTACCTCCTAAAGACGGACAGTCAAACATTCCCCTTGATGAAACCGCAGGCATATCGCAAGGAAACGAGCAAGAAACCGATAAGGAAATGACAGATAGTGAACTAATTCGTTACATTGAAGAACTAGATATTGGACAACATGAAGCAAATCAGGATATGAAATCAGTTGATCTCAAACCAACTACTGGTTATGATATCGTTCCATGGGTACCTCCCGGTCCGAAGAGAAGTGGGCTGTCAAATCTGCTTCCAAAACGAACTGGTCTCGAGCAAATCCCTGACTCCACATATGAGTGGATACCTCCTAAAGCCGGGCAGCCAGACGATCTTCTCGCTACCGGTGAGAAAGACAAACACGCAAACTTAGAGGAAATCAACGTCTTCAGTTTGCTTAAAGATGGCGTCGATATTGATGCACTCTATGACGAAGTAAAGTCTGAACCGGACACTGTTATTGACGAAAGTGATGGCACATTGATCTTTAAAGAAAACGGCACAATGTTTGAAATTTACGGACTTAATGAACTTGAAGAGGAAGATGAAAAAGAGATGAAGGAGATGTCGACGAAGGCCATGGATAACCAAACATTCGTCATCATGAACAACGCTAAGCAAGCTACAAAGTCAACACCGATCAAACCTGACAAATCGGCTAAACCAAAGCTTCTTCTATCATCATCAGGTGGCGGTTTAAAAGCTAAAGCCAATACAGGCCTACCCCGACTAAAGCCGTACAAACCCATGACTTCTCATGGGTTGCTGGGTCCAAACCGCAGACCACAACAACGCCTACTCATGGCAAATGGTCCATCAACTCGCGATCCTACCTGCCCTCCGGCCAATGGAACAAGAGATATTACGATAACGGATGGCTTTTACAGAAAGGTGAGCTCTTTCGGGGTGAAAAAAATCCACAGGGCCATGTTATATCAGTTTGACCGGTCACAAAATTGACACAAATTCTAGATCTGCTACGTATTTTAGGAATGAGCAGTACACGAATGGTGCTTTTGCCCCTCTGCATTTGTAAAATTGATAACGAAATGTTTAATTCCTAACTGAAACAATCTCAATTATCGACAGAGGAATTTTTCCTTGGAAACGTTTTTTTTATTCCAGAGCCATGTGTTTTGCAGAAACCTTAAAATGAAGTTACTGTTTTAAATTTAGGAAGTAAATGACATGTTTATTCGCATGTATGTAGAATACTCAAAATTCGCAGTGGTCTGTTCCCTGTAATGTTGCTTTTTGGGTGTTACCATTATGCCATTACAACATCACTTCATGTCAAACGGCTCCGTTGTTAGTTGTCTTCCGGGAATCTACTTATGTAGGGACTGAGTTCACTGTAAATAGACCCCTTTCTAAACCTTGAATAATGATCGTGGTTATTTAATAAAACAGAAATGTTATAATATTTTCCAAAAATAAATGAGCGAAAGTTCTAGCAACAGTTCAGGTCTTTCTCTTTCGAGGCGCATACTACATCAATTTACACAAAAGTACAGATAAGGTCGTCAAATTCGGACACTAAACCGTCGATGTATAATGTCTTTACCCAGTGGGCAAACATCGATAACATTTCGCTTGAATCAAAGTCAACGTGACGATTTGAGCTCATCCAGCCTCGGAGAAACAAGAATTTTTATGAAGTATCCGAAAGCAACTGAGCTTGTTTGAATTCAGCTGAATAACACTTCCCTTTTTTGTGTGTGTGTCATATCCAGGTAACCGATGACCGTGTGGAAATTTTAGCAACTTCGGTGTTCCTTGGCCCTGACAACGCCATCTACGACCCCTGCAAGGATTTCTATCTGCAAGCTGTTACTGTGACTGTGAAAGGTGACATAAAGTGGAAAGGTCGAAATGTCTACATCACTGCCGTAAACTTGACTGTGATCGGCGAGAAAGCGACGATCGACGCTTCTTACCAGTCGGCAGGGCAACCGGATCACAAACTAGCAGCAAGAGATGGCATGTCACCAGGCGAGGCTGGACAAGACGGGTAAATGTTTAATATTTAAAATTGTTCCGAAATAATCATTCTTAAATGTTCTTTGGATGTTTTAAAAATCCTTTGTTGACGTAAGGATCCATTTTGGTTTAAATGTTCGTTTTTTCTCTTCTCTGAAAGCGCCAAAGGTGGTAACGGTAACCAGGGTGGGGACGTAAAGATGCACATCGCATTCCTTTTCGGAGGTCAACTTGAGGTCATGTCAACTGGAGGTCCAGGAGGACGGGGACAGGATGGTGGCAATGGTCGTGAGGGCGCTGCGGGATCACCAAATACGTATGTTTTTTACATTGTCTAATTTTTGAATGTTCAATTACGCTCGAAAATAATTTTCCTTTGTCCGTTTACTTCAACAATTCATGCTTTGAATACTTCATATGTTTCCATGGAAACTTTATGTTGAAATCAATGTTAGATACCTCTTTATATTGATTCAAAATACTAGTCTTCTTGCAAAACCTATGCATGACGTCATCACCTCTTTATGATTACACGTGACAGATAAAAATCTATTCTTCTTTATTTGTTTTAAGTCATTAACGTTACCAGACACCTAGTTCTCATTTGTCTGTTTTCGTGTCTTTTATAATCCACGCTGAAATTTACAATATGCAGTCGGTGTACGTGGGTGTCATTGCTGTGCGGAAGTTCACAGCTATACATTTACTTGACTTTCGGTTCTCCTACAGAGACTATGATGCGTGTTGTAGGGGCCGTTCAACAACAGGCAATAAAGGCGGCAAAGGTGGAGACGCTGGTAAAGCAGGCCAACCTGGTGATGGAGGTCAGTTGAATACTTCCGTCGCAGGAAGTCACTTTGTCGGTCACTAGTATATGTTTCTATCCAGAAAACACTGTACTGCATCACATAGCATCAACGAACACTATTAACCTTTGTCAACGTTTCCAATTTTGAAATCATTACATGAAGTAAAAAGTTTTGGTGTTTTTCTCCAGCGTGCCTATAGGGGGAGGTCACAGATTGAACTGACCTACAACATTGGCATATTCATATTCAAATAAAGACACTTAGATCAAATAAGAAAACTGGGGAAAGTGAAGATATTACCATTTCATGATCAAATTGTCCGATATTAGTTCCGAGCATGTTTTCTTCTCCAGTCTTTCTGTTTCAAAGGTTGATGACCAAAATATGGAAGCGTTTGATCGACGTTCTTATTTCCTCATAGTAATTTAACCATGTCTACTTCTTCCTCGTAATTACTTTGGGTTTTTCTTTTCATTGTTCTCATCTGTATTAAATTGAATATGTCGACCGTGTTTTGCTACTTGGTTTTCAACTTCGCTTCATTAGGACCAGCCACTCAGCCGATTTCGATTAACTTGTAACCATAGAAACTCTTTCTTAATTTCAACAAAATGAAAATCAGGAAGGGAAGTGAAAGCTATTTATTGCTGTAATATTGACGATTTAAACTTTTTCCTCTCCCAATCGCCACTGAAAAAACTCAGTTGGACCCTTGACATTACAAACCACTTGTACACCGCCCTCCTCCCATTACAAAGATTCCCATTGTCATCTGCCTACCATATAACCCTTCCCTTTTCAAACCCCTACAAAAACCTAATCCTTATCTCTCAGAGCCCTGTTGGGCATATGTACACGGCAACTCCACGGACCTGGGTTGTCAAAACACCATCTGGTCAATCTGAACGGTTTGGTTATGTCGGCGTATTCCTATCTCCCTAACTCAGTTACATCAATTGTTTAGTGGGTCCCTGTCTAAATAAACACCAGTGGTTAGCGAAGATGACGGTCGAGCAAAATAATAGCATTTCTGCGCTCATGTTGCAGGTGATTTAAATAATTATCACCTGCCCTTTAGTCGACCGCTGACAAGATAGAAAAAATTGCCCGCCCGCCATAAAGCGGCTTGCGAACGTTTTATTGGCAATCTCTCTGCTCTGTTTCAATTTCAACATGTGTGTAAGGTTCATTCAGTCGTTAAGAAATTCCATTAGCTAATCGAAAAGTTTTCACACGCAGGACGCGGTGGTGACGTCACTTTTTTGACGCTTAATCAGACATGGGAGGACATTTACGTTCTGTATACAACTAGCGTACCATCGGTTGATGTGAGTGGCGGAGAGCCAGGTGAACAGGCAGAGCCAGGTAAACCTGGACCTGGTGGACCTGGCGGTATGGGAAGCAAGACAAATTGTAGGTCACATGGAATGTTATGGTGGAAGAAGAAGAAGTGCGAAGGCTCAAACGGTGCCAACGGACCGAAAGGTAATTTTAACTTTGATAAGACCAGTTATTAATTGAATTCATAGTCTTACGTAGAAGTAGAAGTCAAAACAACAATTAAAACCCCTTACTCTTACTGGAGAATGAACACAATTGTACAAAAACAAAGATGGGAAACCTTCCTACGATTATGTAAAGTAGGCTATATGAAAAGTTTATCGTGCTTTATTTGCAAGCCGTCATATTATATCATTCATTTCAAGGATGGAAGTTTTTCCGCAAACTATGTCATCGTCATGTGATACAGATTGAAAGTTTCGTTTCCTCCTTTCAGGTGATAGCGGAGCTGTGGCGCCACCAGCGGCCAAAGCCAAGAAGGGTCCCGAAGGCACAGCCGTTATTCGATCAATCGACATCCAAGAATTCTCAAAGTACATCTCAAAGGAAATGGTTCAAGTGACCCTGAGAGAAGGAAATAAGTAAGATTTCTCTTCTCATTCTATTTAAAGGGAGGGTATCGTCGGAACAGCGCTCAAAAGATGTATGGAACTGACTAGTGTAAACTTATCCAAGCTACGTTGGCAATCGATGAAAGTTAGAGCTTGTTCATTATGATGTATATCGTAAAATTTAATAGTTGCTGACTATGTTCATCCCATGCATGTAGATATCGTGCATGAAATACAGTGTTTGTAGACAAGTAAGTCGCAAAGGCGCAATTCCGTCGACCCCCTTCTCTTCTGCAAACGTGAAATCAAAGACGCTACAACTGTCTGTTCTGCCGACATATCTTCCCCGTGGCAAGTAAACTTTACAGTTCAACTATAACACTATTAACTATTAAACTGTTGCCATTGCCTATACGGAGAAGTTAAGATAACTTTGTGCGAGAGTATTTTTTACCTTTGATGGTGCCGAATCCTCCTTTAACTCGCGGGAAAAGAAATAAATTGTGGGCATTAAAAGAAAAACACACCCCATATTCACAAATATAGTGTTGCTGTAGTACTACATTTTTGTCGACTTAAAGATCCATTAGCTGTAACTTTGGTCATTTTTTATTTTGTTTGTTTCTGTGTATCATCTGCAGTTTCTGGTAAGAATCCCTGAACCATGGAGAAATTCCTAATATTTAGCTCATAAAAATACCCTATAGAGTAATCTGCATTGTTATTCTTTAAGTTAACTTTTGTATTCAGGTCCGGACTAGAATACATTTATCAACAATAACAATGGTCATTTCATATATACAGGTGTGTTGGCAAGCAGGACACCGAGCATTGGTCATGATGATCGGATTATGGTAAAATTCTGTAGTTGATACATTGAAACAGAGTAGTGAAAAATTAGTCAACAGTTACAGCTAATGTTGACTTATGTTGACTTGATTTTCAGAGGAATTTCTTCTAACCACGTCTGTTCCACCATTCCTTCATGCTCAAATGAATGCCAGTACAATGATAAGACTAATATGAGTGACCATTGCAAACTGATGACCTTTGTACAGCGTTAATTTGGTTTCACGTTCTGCCAAGTGAACATAGGTTTCCTGAACGCCACGATCAATCCACTTTAGGAAGTATTCACAATTTAAGAATCCAGACAGAAATAATATTAATTAATAGCCACGTATCTCTGCGTAAAATTAGGGTAAGAAAAGATCTTTTTCCCTCCGTAGGCCAATACTACACTCCTGACATAACACCTTTACTATTTTTCTTGGCGTAGGTATTACAAGAATGGCGAGTTTTCATCAGCCAGAGATGTTTACCTGTGGGTGTACTACACGGGCAGATATTCCAGTGACCTTGAACTGCAGAAATACGCCAACCAGTCTTTGTTATATCTGAGGCAAATAGCACATGGTAAGATATTATTTTGTGGTTATGGCGTGCTTTGTGTATGGAGACCTTGATCTATAAATGTGACGTTCTAATTTACAACCCTAAGCTGAATTATTGCCAGTCTAAACCACAGGAGAAACTGTGTCTGAACCAAGCCTTTATATATTCGGTCATATCTTTCGGTCTTCATACAAACGTGACGATGATCGATTTGTTGGTTCCGATGGGGATTATCTGCAAGAAGGCACTTGGGTTGATTCTTTACCGCCACCATGTTTTTAAATTTCTTTCAAGGTCTTGATTACTGGGCACATGGACCAAATAACATGCCACTAAGTTCATACAATAGTATCTATGACTACCTGACCAATGATATCGTGCCCTACGCCAGACACGTGGAGTCTGACTACAACGTCTACTTTGACAAAGCCACTGAAATGCAACGAAGACAGGCCATTATTCAGGAGTGTATGGGCCACAATGAATATAGCATGGATGTCCTTGATAAAGCCAGAGAAGACAAAGTTCAGGAATTTCAACAGGTATTTAGAAAAATAAATGTCCGTGTCATATATCTCTCATTTCTGTCAGTCTTCATCTCTTACTATTAAATCTGAATTTCTTCTTTTTGAATTGCATTTTTCAGTAATTTAAAATCTTACACAAACTTGAATCCATGTATTTACGTTCCTTTAGCCGCAACTTTTTATGCATTTTCGTTTTTGTTGTATTTTTGTTGTATACAGGATCTTATAACACTCAAAAAGTCATTTTCACTGATCATGATTCATATCGCTTTAAACATCCTATTTTCCCGCGATGATTACCACTGATGTGTGTATACTGTCTGTATTGTCAGATCAAATCGGAACTGTCTGAGCTGATCCATCTACAGCGTGAAGCTCGTGTGTCAGCTGAAGGTATCTCAGCAAACTGTAAAAACGCCGTCGATATATACCTGGTCAAAAAGAAGTCTAAGATGATTTTCAAGGACATACTGAATATCATTGGTGCCGTAGTTAAAGTGTTTACCATAGCAATGGGAGGTCAGTTCCAGATTTTAATTTCGCCTCAAGGAGCTCATGCCATTGTTATTGTTGTTGTTGTTGTTATTATTATTATTATTGTTGTTGTTGTTGTTGCTACTATTGTTGTTTTTATTATTGTTGTTGTTGTGATGATGATGATGATGATGATGATTTTTGAGGATTTTCACGATATATATATATATATATTTATTTATTTATTTATTTATTTATTTATTTACTTATTTATTTCGAACTCCAACGCAGATTTGATGCAGTTTGAAACCATATACATGGTCGCTGACAGGGGGATTTTAGTAAAACAGATAAAATATGTTTTCCGGACAAGAAAGCCAATTAAAACAACACACAACCAAGACAACAAAATCAATAACAAATATATTTAGTTTTTTTTAAACTATAGGATTGATAGGGTTCAATGTGTAACCCGTTCACTACAATGGTTCGGCCCAAACTCATTGCTATCAGTTGTAGGGTGTGAACTGGTTAATGACTTGTAATATTCAAAACCTCACTAGTTTCTTAAATTGATATCATTTTCATGTGACAACGGACAATAGATGTCACAAGTTAGAAATAATTACATAAATTTCTGGCATTAACGTACTGCTAATATCACACAGGATTTCAATCACTGGCGGGTGGTTTTGGTGAGTTCGTTGGAGCTCTTGAATCAGTGAAAGAGCTCCGAGGAAAGAGTATTTTCGACAAAATCAAAGGCGTCGACACCATTATCAAAGATATTGGCGGAATATACAACGAAGCAAAGGGTACAATTGTGACAACCATTGATTCTATCGAAGAAGAGTATGAAAAAATTAAGCAAGCTCTTGAAATTCAAGGAGAAGAAAACTCGGTCAAGATTGTCGCCGATGGAAAAGAACTACAAAAGGTGAGCTATTATAGACTCATGGATATTAGACAAGATACATTGTGAGGTAAATGTTTTCATCTCTAACTGTGCTGCAAGTAACTCCACCGAGGAAATATATTGGTGTCAATTTTCTTACAAATGAATGGCTTTTGTGTTGTTCCCGGCAATTTTTTTTTCGATCACGCGTATTTAACACTTTAGTGACGTCATTGTACCTCTTTTTTGTTCACAGTTATTGGAGCAGTATTTGTTCCTTCCAGAGTGCAAAGACGCAAAGTCACGTATCCAGGCATACATGGATATATCCCAGTAAGTTCATTACCCGTAATAGGGCAATAAATGATTTTCATAGTGACGGTTCCTTGATGGAATATTTGTTTGATAAATGTTGAACATTTTCACACAAAGTTGTTAAAACTCAGTTGATCAGTTAGAAGAGATAATTGAGTGCGAAAGTAGAAGCGAGACTAGCTGTGAATGCAGAGAACAAATAGAGATATTAGAAAAAAACGGGCACAGATGGTTGGCACGATTGTTAAACAAACAAGTCAAAACCTTACTTGATGGATCGTAGGTGGATGGTGATGAGAACAGGAAAATGAATCATACAGTATTAATTTTTGCCTGTTCTAACTGTCAACCATTTTGTTGCCTGTTCTAACTGTCAACCATTTTGTACGGTAATACTCAAGGGTTGGTTGTCTGCATTTCGGCGATTGACAAGGCGGGGTGGTCTGTTTTCATAGTCACTGAAGACGATGTCACAAGATCTTCAAGAGCAACTATCAGACTCTATAGTTACCTGCTAAAAAGTTCAAAGAAAACTACCTTCCTTTTGGAGATCGTGATCTGCCATGTGATTGTAACAGTGTTTACGATTCGAGTCATATTACTTTCGTTCCGGAGGTTTCAACGATACTTTATTGATGGATAGGTGGTTTTTTTTCTGTTCGAAAATAATGTGGGTTGTATGTGTGTGAGTTGTGTGTATGTGAGCCAGTATCAAGTCATAAATGGAAAACAAAGAGTTCCCTCTGGCAAATTATCGTATATCACCTCAAAGTCTGTATTCACATGATTAATCTTTCAGGTCTGTGAATGACAAGATCTTACACCATGATTCAACTGTGCTAAAGATTGCGTCGCTGGATGCTCAGTACGAGGTTCTACAACTTGAAGAGTCGCGACTTCGAAGTGAAATGGGTAAGGGATATGATCCTACCGTCATCGATTATGCCATTGCAGTGGGTCGTGTCTATACCAATCTGAAAGACGCAATCGTGGATAAGATGAAACGCCTCCAAGAGGCCTACAACTACCAGTTTTTGGAGAATCGTGTTTTCAAGTTCGATGACACTAGAGTAGCACTTCTTGAAGCCTGGCTGGCCAATCAACGAATTCAGATGCTGGACAAGATCGAACAGATCGGCAATCAAGTCCAGTTGTTCAACCAGGATGCACCGCCTATGACCAACAGCATAGTCCTAAAGAGAGAAGACTTCCCTGCAGACTTTGAAAACATGGACCGTACTGGCGAACTATGGTTTGCAATTTCCGGCAAAGAAGATCAGTTAGCCCCTCTTACACATGTGCACATGCTTGATGTTCGTGTATGGTTTCCAGGTGTCAAAGTGCGCGACGACAGACTTCGAGTGTGGCTGAAACGCTACGGATCCTCTATGGTGTATGACCAGAATGGTGAACCGTGGACTTTCACACATGCACCAAGAACCATGCTGTTTGACTACAACGTGAAAGATCTGACGCTGTATTCAGGAAGAAAATCCTCTAGCAAACCTGTGAATATTGTCTATGTTGAGAACACTCGGGTCAGCGTGGATGATACAAGTGATTACGTCGCCCTAAGTCCCATAGGCCCTTGGGCTTTGAGCGTCTCTCCTCAGTACAACCCAGATATCGACACACGTAAGGTGAAAGAAATCCACCTTCAGATGTCATATTCGTTTTTGGCGTGCTCCCTTCCGGTATGTCCACCACGATCCTTTCCTCATAACTACTCTGCAGACGCTGAAGCTGACTCCCCTGACTGGTCAGATGGCGATTATGACGAGATAGATGGGCCAGAACCTCATGAAATGCCGATTCCGGATAGTCCGGACGGCAAGAAAGATGTTAAAGAAAAGGACGATGGTAGTCGCATCTCAGTGAATGCGTTGATTGGCATAATCGTTGCTGGAGTGTTGGTGGTGATCATGCTTATAGCCATTGGTACGATCAGCTATCGTCGACGTAACAGGGCAGATTACGACAACGTGTCGATGACGTGGGATTATTCAGATTCGCAGTCGTCCGAAAGAAGTCCCCTGACTGCCGCCCAATCAGAACATGTTGATCCCTGGGACAGTCATAACAGGAGAGATGAAGATGCCGCCACTGCAAACGCTTAAACACGGACAAACAGCCAGTATAGAAATGCTTTAAAGACAGTTGAAGTCGATATTTTGTGTCTCAGATTAGCTAGCTATTAGTGTATGAGGATTGCAAAATTCTCATGCAATCGTGCGTTTAATATGCATGGATTAGGCAGAGTTAGATTCACCTATCATCCTCTGCTAGCTAGATTCATGTCGGAGCTTGATCGACCAAAATATCGGGGCACTGCTTTTCATGATTCTTCAAGAGCAAACGCAGCTTGTTCGCTTCGTTTTTGTCGTACAAGGGCTTTGAAATATATAGATACAAAGTATACAGTAAAGTCATAGTTTTGTTTATCGAGATTTGAATAATCGTACTGCAGCAATTTCAAATTTGAACAATTTATGCAATCTGAATATTACCCACACTCTTGACACTTTTGTCATTTTAAAAACTTACGATCCAGCGTCGATTTTCAAATGATTTTTACTCAAAGGAATACACAGTGATGGCATTCAACTTTAAGGGAAACTGAAAGGTTTCTTTCTAGGTAATATCTTGCATTGTCAGCTGGTCGATCTGAGCCATAGCACCTTATGTCACCCTGGCCCTTTAAAATAGAAATACTCCTTCTTTGAGTCAATATTTAGAGATTCTGAAATTTAGCTGGACGGACTCCTAGAATACTTGGTACGCAGAATTAAATATACGGAAGCCGGATTTGCAGTCAGCACCTACTCCGTTAAGTCGTTTCATTTCTCTTAGCTCAATGCTGTGGTTAGTAAGGTATCAGACATGACGATGCACAGCGTTTGCTACAGTTGTTATTTATTTTGACCGTTTTGCAGTCATTTTATAATTACCTGACAGGTAACACGATTGGAACTGATGTGGGAGAACTGTAGCTATATATTTTTAAAATTTTTCAAACGTAATGATTAGGTGCCCTATAGTTAAAAGTTGCAATATTACAAATGTCATAAAAGAAAGTATATTGCAAAAACGAAAAGTAGATGAGCTTACATTTGCAGATTATAAAATCAATATGACTACATGAATGTATTATGACAATTTATATGAATATATTATCCCAAATTAGTGCCAATCGTGTTCCTGTATTTTAATCGAAGGTTAGTTAGTTTGTTTGCAGAGTACGATTTATCAGTCACAATTTTGAACTACCACAGTGAACAAACAGCGTCAAATATGACAGAAGCCATCAGAACACCTGCTCAACCAGCAGCTACAAGTTAGGATTCAAATTGTGTTGTTCTACGTTTTGATTAAATTGTTTTATAGCGAGGTGAATTTTCTTGAAATAAAAAATTCCCTTTCTATATATTGTGCAGGTGAAGTTCGTATGTTGCTTTATCACGACGATTAATTTAAATCAGATGAAAGGTTGTGCAGTCTGAAAATCGCGTTTGGTTTTTAATTCATAATAACTTAAAAATCGTCTGGAGTTCGTTGTGTTTTCCATGTACACACTTTTTGATTGAGCAGAGAAAGCATCAATGAGTATACACTTTACACTTTCCTTGTCGTACTACGTTACCATGGAAATACATCAATGATTTTAAAGAAACTTCTCTACGAATCACAGTCTTTAAATTTAATTGTTGATGTCAATAAAAACCTAGAGAACTTTGACAGTTTGATATCAAATGATTAATTACCGTCCTTTGATAGATACTCATCTAAAATTCTTTACGTTTTCAAGTTTTCCTTCAGGGCAATAACAACGCTATACGTTATATAGGTTTGTAAATCTTATGAATGCGTTCTTGCAGGCAAGAATTTCAGGCATTGTAATATAAAGTGTGTTCGAATATTTTGACAAATCAGAATCACTTTCTGTACCAGTCAGTGTATAAATAAACATCACAATGCACGAGTGTTGTTGTCACATGGTCAATGAACGGATTGACTGCTTAAAATGCAGTCGTGATCACCTGGAGCTCAATAATCAACCGTTTTTACAAGAATAATTTGTTTCGTGTAGTCAGCGTGGCTGGCTAACACACTTGCCACATTGTTCGAGTGATGATGACGTTGCATGATGCGCTTGGTGATTTATTGTCAATCCATTTCCCAAAATAACTTGGGAATTCCATCAGTCGCATGCGACCACACCCAGTCAGCCAGGATAGGGAAGGAGCTGATCTTTCCTAGCAAAGTGCGCCCTCTCTCTTGACTTGCTCGGCGTGTCTTTGTGGTTTGTACACAGGTCTATGGGGCGCATAGGCCCAGAGCTGAATAGATCCCAGGTGACTGTGGTTTGTACAAATACTTCTTGAACACACGAAACTCCTGCTGATTGTGAATTTCAAGTACATACTACCTCCATATACCATTGAGATAAATATTTATAATGATAATCAATGTTTATGCGTAAAGTGGTTTTAGAACCATGTCGAAAATGCGCAACTATTCGTTTATTATCCTGAGCTGCAAACAAACATATTACAAACATATATAGAGCCAACGCCCCCCCCCCCCCCCACCCCCGCCCTCCCTCTGGACACTCCAAACTAACGTTATATATCGCACTGTCCCTTATTTTCCAACCAAGCGCGCTAATGCGCTAAAAGGCCGTTCAGAGAGTGTTTTAGGCATTTACGCGAGAAAAAGCGCAGATCGCCTTTTTGTGCCATGTTTACTGATTTTTGGCCTCCGCATAGTCAAAACGACGCTGCTTTGACCCCCGTCCTGTTATATTTACATGCTATGACAGGGCTCGAAATTAGCGGCAGTCCCGCGTCCACAGATAACAAACTTTTTCTCTGGGGCTACCAAAATCCATAAAATAAAAGGTAGCCCACACGGACTAGCAAGGCTTAGCCTGGGACCTGAAATTCAGTCATCACTTTGGGACGAGCTAAATGCAGTCATTACCCAAGCTGGATTGGCCTCAACAACCATCAAACTTTTGAGTATCACTATCGTCCATTATACCTGTTTCCTTTAGTTTAAAGGTGTGCAAGTATTCACATCAAACGACTAGAAAATTCACTTCATGGACAGAATCTTGAAAAATAGCTTTTCTTGTCTGGTTATAGCGCAAAAAGATATCCCCGGACTAAAATATGCATGGGCTACCAGCCATTGTCACTGAGTTACTACCAACTTCAGAAAATGTTAGCCCAAGTGGACTACCGGGGAAAAAGTTAATTTCGAGCCCTGTGTGAATATGATGTCACTGATTTTTGCTCAACTATTCATGGGTTAATGGAAATATAAAGCATTTTAGTGTGGACTATAAACACTGTTTTATAGATTTCGATCTGGTTAAGAGTGGCGGCTCATTCAAAGGAACTGACTAACTTATTCTGGACATTGGAAGGAGCGAGAGTTTTACGGACCAGTTGGCCGATGTGTTCGAAGTATAGGAAGTATTTCTTTATGTAGCGTTTTCTATTTTTCTTATTGTTATTTCTGTCTTATTATATCATTTACTTGCTTATCACACACAGAGAACACCAGACGGAGTAAGTCGGAAATTATGTCGCCCCGTTTAGCTGGAACATGATTCGAGTTGGAGATTAATGTGAGCAAATTATATTAAGGAGGGAGGTTATGTTGCTTTTGACGATTTTTTGCGGTTTTTTGCGCCTAGAACACTTTTTGTGCCAATGACAGAGAAATTCTCATCTTTCTTTGCTTTCTGCGATTTGCAAAAAAAGTCCAGAAAGACCTCATCGAACACGCTACAAAATTAACTGTATAAATATTATAGAAATAACGGACGACGCGCTGACCATTAACGTTTATTTATGGGCAAGGGCGAGAGGAAAGCCAAAAATTAATGAGCGAGGCTTGCCGAGCCCGTTAATTGGCTTTGCTCTCGCCCGCGCACACCATTACTGTGTATTATAATAATATTTTATTGCTTGCTTGTAAATATAGGATTTACATCACATTTGTGGCAATAAAAGTGTGATACAAAAATAAGTTAAAATTTTCTTCAATAAAGAAAGTATTACAGTATAATAATAGTAGCTAATAATAAATATAACTAGGTATTTCTTTGTTTGTATAAAGTAAAAATATAATCTGCAAGTTGTTCATTAAAAGAGAACTCTTGTTTTGTTAGTAGAGAAATAAGCTGATTTTCAGTATTGTCGTTTGGGAAGTTGATTTTACTGAAAAAGTTCTTTCTTTGGACTTTGTATTCTGACAGACTAATAAAAAGTGTGTTTCATCTTCAATACTGTTGGTGTTACACTGATTGCAGTATCTTTCAGTAATTGGGGTTTTTGGAACAGTGTGTCTTCCTTTTTCAATTGCTAGATCATGATTGCTAATGCGAAGTTTGGTGAGTAATTTCCTTTTCTCACCTTGTAACTGTGTTAAGTAGGGTTCTAATCTAAAATGATGCTTTATTTTGGCATACATTCTTAGTTTACTATTTTCATCAGTGATCAATTTTTTCCAAGAGACCTCATAATTGTTTGTTAAATTTGTTTTCATTAATCCAGTTATAACTTTGTGGTGTTTAAGTGATGGAGCTTTATCAAGGAGAAAGTCCATTCCATTGTCTTTAATTAAAGCACTTAAACAGTTAAACCAGGATCTATTGTTAGTGTTGTTTACCATTTGCTCCAGAAAAGCTTCTTTTGCGAGATTATAATGTGGCAGTTGTACGATATGAAGCCAGTGTTTAACAATATTAAGTTTGATCTCAAGTAGAAGTGGGAATTGTCCTAGTTCACCCTCACAGCGGCATTACAAGCTTGTCTATTACACTGTAAAATGTTCTTACAAAATTTGAGGTGAGTTTTTTCAATTGCTGATTTATCCCACTTCTTGTAGTCCATGAAATCTTGTCCCCAAATCTCTGAGCCATACAGTAAAACAGGTTTAATGAAAACATTGAATAGATGTAGGGAAAATTTTATCTTTTTGTTGTGCAATAAAACCTTTTTAAACTATACAAAGATTTTGCTGCTTTATCAGCCAAATTTGTAATTGTGTCACTAAAACTGCCATTTGATTTAATTGTCAGTCCTAAGTATGTATAGCTCTTAACAGATTTGATGCATGTACTACCATAGTTAAATAAGTGTTTATCTATCAAAGGAGATTTACTAAATTAATTGCTTGGGTTTTCTGTAAATTAACATCAAGTTTCCAATTGAGCAAAATGTGTGTAGTGTCTTTTTCCTCTGTGTATTTGTGGGCAGTCACGTGGTTCAGCTCGACCAAAACGCGATGGACAGGGCATGGTAATACAACAATATGAACTATATTGGGATGCTTCCATCCAATAGTCGGTACAGGGGATTTTTGCATCATTCTCGGTTTGCTTTTTGCCATACATACTTATAAAAAACTTTTTTTTTAATTCAGTGCGGAAGAAAAGGAAAATTCTCAGATATATAATAAATGAGTTGCAAAAAACAGTGACAAACTGTTGTCGTTGTATACACAGAGCACGCCAGGCAGTAGTTTCATAATCCCCACCACTTTGTGGACGATAACTAAAGCAAATAATTCGATTTAGCCAGTACCGACATGTAAATATCGATTTTCCGACGTATTAGAACTTATTTTGTAATTACTACATGGCAGAACAATGTGTTCTTCATTTACTGGATGAAGAGCAGTTATTTCACTAAAATGTGGTGACTTATGGCGAAAAACGTCCCGTGTGTCAATAGCCAACTTTTGTCTATTGACAGGCGCCTGTCAATAGACACTACGAAAACAACAAAAAATCCTTATAGGGCCTAAGCGTCCAGAAACTCCGGTCGATGCTGGGTCATGTTAATTATAATACGACACCACACACCGGATCGCTCAGTATAGAGTCAGTCGATAGTGGCTAACTCTCTCAATAACGAATCTGGCTTCTCCTCCTCGAGGACGAAGATGACTTCATCACACAACCAAGAGCGTAGGGGATACAAAACAAGAGAGCGGCTGATGAAGGAACCCCATTTTTGGTTCCGAAACACCGTTAAGACGAATCACTCAATCAACAAATCGGTTTACCGGGGACCCAGATCACATGGCTAGGGTCAAAGCACTATCGATTCACCGGTGTCTCGCCATGTATTCCACACAAAATAAATGCAATGATCCTTTTATTCACCATATCGTAATATTAAATAATCTTGGTAGAGCCGATGTGTGGAGTTGCCCTCTTAATAAACCGGACTTTGAAAACAACCGAACAACACGTAGGCCAACACAGCTGTGTCATCGAAGCTCATCTCTTTCCTAAATGACACCACCTATCACTGATATTACTTGTGACTGCTTTTCATACTCTCAAAAAACACCAAATACCTAAAATCATGGATCAGGTCGTGATCTCGCAGGCGGGCTCGCAGGTCGCAGTTTCAAACTCGCAGGTGGCAGCTAGGCCAGAGCACCCGGAAGTCGCAGGTTGCAGTTTGAGAAAAACACAGGACGCAGGTCGCAGTTTTGAAGTCGCAGGTCGCATGTCGCGACCGGATTTCCATAGGATGTACCAAGTAAACATCTCTGCAACATTTAAATTTTACGATATTCATCGTTAACAAACATGTTTTAACTGTCATCAATCTCCAGCGTACCCTACATAACGGTTTTTACATCGGTCGTAAGGGTACCTGGCCCCGGTGGTGGCAGTCCCCGGGTTGGTGGGTACCCATGCGCGTTACCAAATTCACGGAAAAGGGGGTGTTTTTCTTCAGTCATCTCGGAGATTCTAGGTCCGTGAAATCGAGAAAAAAGGGTACTTTTTCAGAGTAACCTCCGAGATTAGGGCTAGTCCTTTCATAATCTCGCTAGGACACTAAATCTGGTCTAGTCTTCACTCACAAAGAAAATATAAAACTCCAGATCCAAACGGATAAGGAAGATGATTGTGTATGAATGTGACTAAAATCAGGTGAGGACAAACATTTGTGATGTATGTACATGTATACAAAGTCAACCTCCAGGGTCAACCCTGGAAGTCAACATACAAACCTCCTAGATTTCGAAAATAAGGTATGTTTTTTACAGCTAATTTCTCCCAGATTTGCCAGAAATAGGGGTGTTTTTCTCAGAAATATTCTAGGAAAGGGGGTACTTTTCAAACTTAGGGATGGACCATTAGACCTTGGGAGGGGGGTGGTCACAATGAAATGTGAATTTTTTTTTTTACTATTGTACATTTCTGAAATTTTTTTTTCCAATTGAGATTAGCTGTGCAATTTTTTTTTTTTCAGAGGAAATTTCAGATTTATAATTTTTTTTTAGTTCGTCGCTGTCTGAAGATAAAGAGGGCAAAGATGTGGTGCCAAGCACCACAAGCGGCCACGCAAGCGGTCAAGGGGGGGTGAGGTCAGGAGAGGGGTGTCCCCCTGCCTCTGTTGGAGCTTTGAAAAATAGAGATTAAAATGGTGTCATGTGGTGGCATTTGGGAAGTAATTTTGCAGGGGGTGGTCAGGAGGGGGTGTCCCCCTCCTGCTGTTGGAGCTTTTGAAAAATAGAGATTAAAATGGTGTTATTTGGTGGCACTTGGGGAGTATTTTTGCGGGGGGGAGGTCAGGAGGGGGATGTCCCCCCTCCTGCTGTTGGAGCTTTTGAAAAATAGAGATAAAAATGGTGTTATTTGGTGGCACTTTGGGAGCATTTTTTTCGGATTACACATCTTCCTCTGAAACATGGTCTTCTTGCTCCTCAGTAGCTTCCTATAGTTTTGAAAATTGACTATTTTGGTTTCCTGGCTTCCCTTTCTACTGCGTGGTGAAATGCCTACATTCACCCCACCAAACATCATGCATATCTCATGATTTACAATTGATTTTGACAAGCTGAGAAGCTAAAATAAGCTAAATAATATAGTTAAATTTGCATATTTGTTTTTTAGAGCAATTGTTGCCCTTTTTGATCAAAACATCTATTTCTCTGTAGCAGCATGTCCAAATTGATTGGATGTGTATAGATGTGTTGAAATTTCAATATTTGTCTTTTGGGCAATTTATGCCATTCATGGTCAAAAAATCTGTATTCTCTGAAAGGGCTTGTCCAATTTCTTTGAAATTTGCTACACAAAAACGATTACCATGCAGATTTATTCAGTATTTGCTATCGAGAAACTTTCAAAGTTCAACCCTTTTGTGTGTTTTGTGTTGGGATTTGTTGGATAGATGGCATTCTACGTAGTGTATTGTTGAATGTTAAAACATATGTTGCTGTTGTTTTTTGAGGCTGTTTTTGAGAAAATGCCTTTCTAAAAGCAAAATAATACATAATGACTTGATATGTTGTTTTATCATTATTGACGTGTTTCTACTTGTTCACCCATCTTGCATTCATCATTGCATAAAATGCTGTAAAAAAAATGAAACTGATGTGGCCTGCATCTGTTTACCTTGATCTTAAAAGGCAAAGACAACTTTCTGTCTTGACAACCATACCATAGTTTCAATGTTTTACCAGTGTACAGCTTGGTTTGTACGCAGGAAACAAGTAGAAAACAGGCTCTATAATTTCATAATTTTCAAGTGATCAGAATACAAAAGTCCTGAAAAGATAAGATAATCACAACTTCCAGTATAAGGGATACAGTCACTCTAAATGTATAATTAAATTAAAAATGTGCCTGGAGGATGTACTAAAAAGTACAGAAAGTTGCTTTCTGTCGGTAAAATCTAAAAAAAATTCAAAATTTTAAAGAGTTTTGCAGATTTTTTTTTACGCCTTTGTCTTCTTATTTATTTTTTTTTTATTTTGCAAACTAGTTTGAAGATTTTTTTTTCCCTAACTTTCTGCTCTGAAATTTTTTTTTTCTGTTTTTGACCACCCCCCTCCCAAGATCTAATGGTCCGTCCCTTAGGTAACAAGCATGGGTACCCACCACACCGGGGACTGCCACCGCCGGGTACCTGGCAACCATGAGCGGCCACCTTCGAGCAGAATTGACCATGTTCCGAACCGCGCGTGACATTCCGAGATATCGCGAGAATATGTGGTTCGCAGTGGACGCGTTCTCGCAACACAGGACAAACTGCGTAAAACAGGACAAGTCGCTAATTACGTTAAACACTGCATAAAATATATGAAGTTGCAACCTTTGCTCAGTTCTGCACTTTTTCTAGTTCCATACAAAGTTTGACTTGTATTACTAAGCTGGAAACCTGTTTCTACGGGTATGTATTAAAGTCTCGCGAGATCTCGCAATCAGCGGAAAATCGTCTATTCCGACGACAGCCCGCTTTGAACAAACTTTCGACCAATGAGCGTTGACGAATAAAAGAACATACAGCGTACCAGAATAAGACAATTTGGAACGTCGTGACGTCAGTGTCATAGACCTGTTCACAAACAATAGCTTTGCATAGGAACAGTTTCGTCTCTAGACTTGGAAACGTCGATAGATCCTGTCAAAATTTCCTCGCTGTTTTTGGGAAAATCAGAACCATTTCTGTACCAGCATAATGCTAGGATTATTAACGATTGCCGTACTTATCAGTAGCCTGACAAAGAAGAAGAAGAAGAGTGTGGTTGAAGGGCTTGACCTTGACAAAGACTTTGAAAGGTTTGTAACATTTCGAATATGCTGTGTAAGGTTGCCATAAAAACGAACAGTGTTGTCATTTTATCTACAAAGGCAATATGAGAAATTGCCAGAAATTCTTTAGAATAGAATTGTCATCATGAATGTTCACAGTTTTGTCTGTAGCTATTCTTGAGGAGTCTTTTCTACGACGAAAAAACCAGATAACAAGTGTCCCTGTCATCGTTTCCAAATCAGCAGATCACATTCTATTTGCTAATCACACTGTTATTCAAGACTACATATGTGGTATTTATTTTCTACTGCTTTGTCTTTCACCTCTGCAGACTGAGTTTATACAATGAAGAACACAGAGGTAGCTGGGCTGAAGTGATCCACACCTGTGAGATATGTCAAGCTGAGATCTCTGTGAAAGAGATGGCAACCCAGACACCAGTGGATTGGTCAGACAAAGATGACATGTCTTTATCATCCCATTGTGCTTCACAGCCACTATCATAATCCATGCGGTCAATAGATGTAAACTGATCACACTGATCCACACATGTATGGAAGATTCCTCTGTCAACCATTGTGCTTCACAGCCACTATCATAATCCATGCAGTCAATAGATGTAAACTGATCACACTGATCCACACATGTATGAAAGATTCCTCTGTCAACCGTTGTGCAATTATTGTCCTACTGTGTTTTGGAGTCATAACAGTCAACTATACAGCCAAAAGATACAAGCTCTGGTAATGACAAGTTTTGCTTTCGGATTCACAAAAGATTTTTATGTTTTTCTTCATTTACTAAATAAATCTTTTATGTTTAAATTTGTAACACCATTGGTGTATGATGACTCCTCATAAACTATAATTGTCTAGAAATTTAAAGTTTTTTTCTAATGACTTTAAATGTATGTACATTTAGCTAAGTCTGAGAATTTGGCTGATCAATAAATTCTACAAGTACATGAAAAGAAGCACAGACTTTTAAGACAAAGGTAGAATCACTATCAAAGTGCTACATATATAGACCCACGCTGTGAGAAAGCAATTCTTCTACCAAAGATACAGAACATGAACAGTTGCAGTGTTTGTGCACAACTTGAGGAAACCACTGAAAAGTGTTGATAACTATGGCAACATTAATGTGTCCCTTGTCATGACCATGTTGATTAACTGATGTGAATCCTGCCACATTGAATAGGGAATCCCATAACATTTATCAGCTGTCACGCCTATGGTGAAATATCTGATAGAGTTTTAATGAGAAGTACTATACATGGTCCTCTGATATAGTCTATAAATACAGAGATGGTTAAAGGTTTACTGTCACCTGTTCCAATTTTGCCACAGTTACCATGGAAAGAGAGAATCTAACCAATCACAAATTTTAAGCGGGTGGCCGCTTTTTATAAACAGCGCCCTCACAAGGGCATTTTGAATACTATGGAACGCCCATTTGACCATTTATGGGCATATTTAGATTACAGGTGACTGTATACCTTTAAGAGGGGGGGGAAGCAATAGCTGCAACTTTTACAAGGTTTTCATTTGCTGTGTGTACAGATCATAGTGAATTGTGGGTAGCCTCACCATACACATAGACACACTGCACTGCATTGATGAGATTTGTCCTGTAGCTATCAAAAGAGTGATACACTCTTCTGACTCTGTAATATTTACATTTTCCTAATTATGTAAATCAATTCAGAAACAATACACAAAATAGGATTGTTACAAATTGTAAATCAATACACTATTGAATTTGTGTATGTTTTTTATTCACATGTGCAACATTTGGGCCGTAATGCTCGACACTGTGACATCAGAATGGGTACAATTGAAAAGAAATTCAGTGCTACAAATTTTGCAAACTTTTGTTAGAAACTAAAGAGTATATTTTCCTTTCCATCTGTATCAGCCATTTCCTTGTCATTTATCACAGCTCTGCAAAATGTTAGATGACCCAATAGGTACAGTAACCTTTGACCTTATTGATATACATATACAGCACCATACTAGTTACTGAGTAGATTCATGATGACAGAGAGTGACTAGTGCTGTTTTGACGTTTGTAACTTATCGTGAGTTGTAATGCTACATTCAGACTGTTGGCTAGGCATAAACATGGGATACTACATATCTTCTGCAGCTGACCACTCATGGCACTTTAAATCACTGAATACTGAATAACTGGTTGTGCAGAAACTGGTCAGGCATGTCTGAGTAATGGCTCTTAAAATTCAAAAAAAATCAGACCACCAGATATGAACCAAAAATGCCCCATGTTCACTACAGAAGACTTGCTATATTGGATATTGATACTGCTACATGCCTTTCTTGACTGTTAAAGCCGCACTTTTCAATCCCTGGTTCTCGCATTAGTGGAGTTCTCCTCCCAGTCAAACACATGGCCAGTACGATGTTTGATTTCTATAACATTAATTACACAAACTGATTTCAATCTTTTGTCACCTTTTGCTAATCCTGCAAACAGAGCTTATATAACCGTTTGATTGACGGTCGGTTCAAATTGCCAACGGTCATTTATTCCCCAGCACCACACTCGAATTTCCTTAAAAAACGTCTTCCAGTCACGTTAGAATATGAATATAACCACTGAGTTCGATCGGCAGCAGCTTCGTGCTGACCGCTTGGCAGTCTGTCAGCGTTTTTGCGGTCGGAAAAAAACTAAAAAGTGGCATTTTCTGGAGCGTGTGCCCTCATGTTACCTGCTTGGTGTCCACTTACACAATGAACGCCGCCATAGGTTGGCGCCCTTTTAAAGGGAGGCTCCGCCTTTCTTGACAGGTGGTAAATCTTTGTATAATCAACTTTTGCAGCAAGTTTCATCAGATTTAGTGCAGTCATTCAGGATACAGATCACTAAATTACATTCTTTCTCTGTTTAGAGACCCATGCAGCTTTATTGCAGAAAAACAATGGAGTTGGTTCATACCATGATGGTGAAAATGTAAAGTCAATCTGGACTGCCAGCATAATTAGGAAAGGTCATTAAATAAGTCAATTAGCAATAATGTTGCTAAATGTTATTGCATTTAATTAAACAAAGTCAGGTCAACATATTTACCAAGTTTCATCAAATTTGCTGCACTATTTTATTTCTGGACAAATCGCTCTAATTACAAAAGCTTGCTAAATATGCAGTTTGGCAACAAACTGACATGATACTGCTAAAGGTCTTTGCTTGCCATTACAGCACTATGAGTTCACCATCTGTACCAGGTCTTATTAAGTTTGAATTAAGCAGTATTTCTGGACATAGTACACTAATTAGGAAAGTTCATCAAATGTACACATTAGCAATTATTTGACAGGACGCCTCCAAATATCTTTGCACAATATTACAGCTCTGATATATCAATATTTGTACCAAGTTTCATCAGATTTGATGCACTATTTCTGGACATCTCAAGAACGATTTGAGTGTCTTTACACATTCACATTGGGAAGATACAAAGGTAATTTTGGGATTCAGATTCAGACAATACAAGTTTGAATGCCAGAAACCAAGGGTAATTTTGGATTCAGATTCAGAGGTTGTAGCTCATAATATCAAAAAACGTGAATCCTTTGGGGCCAAATTTGTTTTGTGAAAGCAAGTGGAGTGCAGTAAGAGACCATAGGGTGCTACACCTAGGCCAAGTATTTAAGAAATGCTTCACAGGTGTCTGAGAAAAGGCTGATGACTAGTGCACAAATGGACAGACATGACCTACTCTAGAAGTCCCCGCCGGACTTCGTCTGCAGTGGGGACTAATAACATAGGATTTGAGATTTCAGAGTTGTTTACAATTTACATTTCTATGACTGTGATGCAAAGATACATGTTAGAAAGAGTTTCAGTGGCAATGTTCATAACACTGGTCACTTTTAAAGGAGAACAAGTGAACTGTCCCAAAGAAAATTTAATTCGTGCAATTTTTTTCCATGTAACATCTCCCCCGGCTTGCGTAAGTTCCCCTTCCAAGGCACTTGTTTCAAGACAATCCACAGATTTTTGTCCAATCACGTACTTCCTTCCATTGCGACCTCAGATTGCACCCTGACATAAAATGGCCCCTGTCTCAGGTATTCCTTAAGTCTTAGTAAATACGGTCGGCCAAACACATCGCCAGTTGTAGGTGATTCAACCAGAGTCTGAACAACTGCATATTTCATTTCTTTTCCAATTTTGTCTTTTTCAGTTGATCTGTCCAGCAGGTATTCTGCTAAACCTGGCTGATCATTCAACAGTCTCTGTCCCCACATCTGATTGGCTAAACTCTGTATGACACTGAGGGCGCCACATCGAATTTCCAGAAATGGCTGCTTGCATAACGAAATGATGGTGTCGATGGGTTTGGCATGTACTGCATTGAACCATTTTTCTGTAATGGAGAGGACGTCTTCTGTCTGTTCTGAAATCTGCGGAGTGGAAAACAAATGCTGTGTGACTACACAGAGACAAGTAGATTCCTAGTAGAATGTAGTGACATCTTTATAAAAGTGTGTGATGATTGAAGTAGATGGCAGTTTATTTTGGGGGGGCATACAGTACATCTACAATCGATCATATTAAAATGACAACATAATATCAAAGATTTCTGATGGAAATGACTGCAAGGCCTGAACAGCATAGAGCATATGCAACAGTGTAATACATTTCAAATATTTTCTAAATTTAAAATCATCCTGGGCACCTTGAATTATTGACACAAACCATTTCAAGCAGTCACCTACGGTCATGGACTCTACAACTAAAATTCAGTTTGGCTATTGAGTGCATCTTCCTTGTCTAGTTTTACACCATTCCTTTTGTAATTATCAATGCTCAGACGTACATATCCAAGGTACAAGTCTGTTGTTTTCAGTGGCAAATGCAAACCTCTGTAGGATGAGAGGATGGGTTCAAAGATACCAAGTTTCTATCACCACTGCTGATAGAAGCATGAATCTTTGCTCAAATATCAAGAGTTTCTGAAAATGAGAACTATCAGTTCAACACAGTAATGAGTCTGCACAAACTCTCTTAGATTCCAAAATATGAAATGACAATGACAGATAATTCAGATCAAAAGATGAAAGCTGAATTTACCTTGACTTGCAGAAGTGAAGTAATTGCAGCCAGCGCTCTGATTCGTATTTCAGTTGGTGGTTGTAAAATTGCAGAACCTAACTCTTGTACTGCCTTTTCCATAACTTTGCCTGAAAGGTAGTTTGCAAATTTCATCATGTGTTTTTATGACAGAGATTACCAAATAAGTGAAATAAACGCTATGTTTTGGCTACTTTTTGTCAATTTGAAAATATGTTCACAGTCTTCTGTTTTCATAAATTAAAGCCCCACTAACTCTAACTCTTGACATTTGTTGACCTCAAATTTAAATCTTCCTATTCTCTCCTGATTTTCTCTGAATTCTACCCTCTGAAGGGATATGGGCTTTTTCTGCATTGGGAAACCATTCCTTTGTGACACATTTGACAAGTAAATTCAAATTGAACAGTCATTTTGATTTCCCACTATTTTCAAAAATTGGTAATATTACAAAGGAAACAGAACATACGATGTCACAGTTGAAAACATTCACCCCTATGCATTACATGGGACTACTCTGTGCAGTTTACATGTTTATGAAGATTTCAGTGCAGAAATGCACAATATCAATGGTTTTTGCTTTTCTGCATGGGGCTGCGATTTAATGTTTGGGCAAACATTTAATTGCAGTGTAGTCTTTATCTTGTTGAAAATCACATATACAGTCCTAGCAGGTAGTTAATAATAAGTGTATACACACTCTTAAATTTAATACATTCTCACAAACTTATTTTAGCTTGAAAGTAAGGTAATATATACAGCTAGTGGGGCTTTAAAGTTGTTAAGTCATCAGATGCCAAAGACACTCTTGTATGTGCATTTTTCACAAGCAGATGTTACAAAACAGTAATTCAGAGAGAACTGAGCAACCAAAAAATAACTTCACCAAAATATATTATGTGGCAAGCAGGGCTGATAATATAAGGCAATAATCCTGATCAGAATAAACAGAAAGCACATTTATTCACTGGATTTAAAATTCTGTGAAAAATAAAGGCATGCAAACATCTAAATAAGGTAGGTGTACACCATAGCCACACATCAAGGACATGTTCCTTTCAAGGGCTATTAGCTGTAACATTTGAAAAGTGTCTTCATAATTTTTGTTTTTTAATGTTTGCTACAGTTTCTTGTTTACTCCCAAAAGCATATTAAAGCCCCAATAGCTGCAAATATTTAATAAATCGATCTCAAATATCCGTAGTTTTCCAAGAGTTTTCTTTGAACAAGTCATCGTTGATGACACAGTCCCCACTTGTTAAGTGGTACTTTGATTACATGTCCTAAGAGGATAGAGTCCTCTTCATTAATTGAGATATGCCCGAGTTTTGGCTAAGGACCACGAAAAAATTGTAACAAAATGGCTGCCATGCAGCCATATTGGATCATATCAAGAAACAAATTGACATACATATGTATGACATAGGTTAATGTCCTTGTACCAACTTTGAATACAATCGGTTAAGATATGCCTTAGAGTATTATGGCCCTCGACAGGAAAAAATCGTAATAAAATGGCCGCAAGGCAGCCATATTGGATCGTATCACATAACAAATTGACATGCATATGTATGACATTAGTCAATCTCCTTGTACCAACTTTGAATAGAATCTGTTGAAACATGTCTGAGTTATTGCTCTGTACATGAAAATATCGTAATAAAATGGCTGCCTAGCGGCCATATTGGATCGTATCACATAACAAATTGATGTACATACGTAAGACATAGGTCAATGTCCTTGTACCAACTTTGAATAAAATCGGTTAAAACATGTCTGAGTTATGGCACTGTATATGAAAATATTGTAATAAAATGGCCGCCTGGCGGCCATATTGGATCATATCACAAAACAAATCGACATGCATATGTATGACATTGGTCAATGTCCTTGTACCAACTTTGAATAAAATCGGTTGAAACATGTCTGAGTTATGGCTCTGTACATGAAAAAATCGTAATAAAATGGCCGCCTGGCGGCCATATTGGATCGTATCACAAAACAAAATGACGTGCATATCTATGACATTGGTCAATGTCCTTGTACCAACTTTGAATAAAATCGGTTGCAACATGTCTGAGATCTGGCTCTGTACATGAAAAAATCGTAATAAAATGGCCGCCTGGCGGCCATATTGGATCGTATCACAAAACAAATCGACATGCATATCTATGACATTGGTCAATGTCCTTGTACCAACTTTGAATAAAATCGGTTGAAACATGTCTGAGTTATGGCTCTGTACATGAAAAAATCGTAATAAAATGGCCGCCTGGCGGCCATATTGGATCGTATCACAAAACAAATCGACGTGCATATCTATGACATTGGTCAATGTCATTGTACCAACTTTGAATAAAATCGGTTGAAACATGTCTGAGTTATGGCTCTGTACATGAAAAAATCGTAATAAAATGGCCGCCTGGCGGCCATATTGGATCATATCACAAAACAAATTGACGTGCATCTGTATGATATATGAAGTAATCCTTGTACCAAGTTTGAATGAAATCGCTTCTTGCATCTCTGAGATATCTGCGTGAACGGACGGACGGACGCACACACGCACGCACGGACGCACACACGCACGGACATGACCAAACCTATAAGTCCCCCCGGACGGTGTCCGTGGGGACTAATAAGACCCATTAAAGACTAAAAAAGTGTATAACGCTGTCATAAGTGTCGAAAGTAGCATGTAAATTCAAAGGTTTTAACGTCATTTTAGATTTCCCGCCATTTTCAAAAACTAATCATATGACAGAGAAAATAAAGATTACAACAACAAAATGTTAGCCACCGTGTGATGCATTCAAGTAAATGGCATCATGCTTGTTTCTGTTATGATCACGATGCATATGTGCAGGAAATACTGGTTTTTTTGTATTTCCCGTGGGGGGCGCCATTTTATGGGTGCGGCACCCATTTATTATTAAACCTGTTAAAACGTGTAGGCATGGTCCAAATCAGCGAGCAGTGATACTTCAATACACGTCCTTCAGTAAGTACATTTAAACGAACCAACTCTGGTTTGAAAATAAAATCATGAAAATAATGCATAAAATTAGCAGCTATTGGGGCTTTAAGATATACAGTATTAAACTTGTCAACTCAGCCTATACATGTGTAAACTGTTGCTATTTTGACAAGTGGATTCTAGTCCAGACTAGAATTCAAATGTAAACATTAACCGTGCATTCTTTGCATGCAGAAGCTGTGGTGACAAACTAAATATAGTTGGGTTTTTAATTTGCTCTGGGAGTAGAACAAGAAATCCACATAAAAATCAAAAACCATGAAAAATTCATCAAAGCTACAGCTACTGGCCCTCTACGTAATACCGGTACCACTAATAAAATATTATGGTTGAATTTGCCTTGTTAACAGATATTGAGACTCTCAAACTTTTTCAATTCTTTTCAGATCTACCACTTGTGGGGGTTCATTTTAAAGTTCTTGGTGTAAAAAAATTTCCACCATCTTAGTTTTTTTGAAAAAACAAACTTTTATTTTTCTACATGAATAAACACGGGGATGGCAGCCATTTTGAATTTCAGATTGGTAAATCTTAGGTAATTTGTTTTTCTAGCACCAAAATTTGCACAGTGACCCCCAATTTTTAATCTTGATTTTGAAAGACAATGGTTAACATATTCCTGGAGGAAAGTTTGAGTAAAAGTTTAAGTTTTTCACTTTGAGGCGCATAATAACATGCTGGATAATTTGACTCTTCAGCATGAAATAAATACAGGCAATACACAAGACACAGGATGACCACTTTTGATTGTACAGCCAAGCCAGTTAAGGTAATCATTAGAAGCAAGAGACATTTCAAATCTGTCACGTCTGTTTGAGAATTCTCACCTTGTTTATTGAGTACAAGTTTACCAGAGACGGAGCTTCCAACGACTCCAATGGTATCTATAGCAACACCCTTCTGTGTTGGGTCAGGAGTTGACAGAAGAGAAAAGACAACACCAGCAAACAAAGGGTGTTTCTCAAAGACTTCGTTTGGTTCAAACTTGGCAACACTTCCAAAGAATTTTATGAGACCTGTTAGAAATAAAAGTGAGACTTGAATTATGACATCAATCACCTCTAATCATTTTTAAAAGGTAAAACTATTCAGACATACATCTGCATGCATGAATTGACAGTTGGTGGTGAATAAGACTATTTACAGAAATATAATGGTCACTTCAGCTATGGGAAGAGACATTGTCTGTTGAGGAAAGGCTTTACAAACAAATATTACATGCATAAATTTCAGTAAACTTACTTTTTCACCGAATGCACATCATACTATGGTATTTTACATACGTTTGCCATTCTTGTATAACAAGAAACAGTACATATGCTTCTGTGCTTAAAGATCACAAAGTCTGTGAAATTCCACAGATGCTGGACAAAACTGTTGTGATTGTTAATATTCTCAAGCCTTGGCCAAGTAAATGGGTTTCCCTCCTTTTTACACTGTGCTCCTGACTTTTTTCTGCACTTAGACCTTATCAAAGGTCAAAGTGCAGGATGTAATTGTTACTCAAGCCTTTGCCAAGTAAATGGGTTTCCTTCCTCCTCTTATACTACAGTATGCTCCTGACCTTTTTTCTGCACTTGGACCTTACCAAAGGCAATTTGATTGACAGGTTAGTGTCTATGTATCCATGGATATTCCACTGACAGCTCACCTGGCAGTAGGAATCCAATCATTGGATCACTGTCACTTGATGACATCATAGTTTCTAATTTCTGTGTAATTCCTTGCTGATCTAGATAATGTAGTCCATGTTGACAGCTTGCAATATTGGATAGCATTTCAATACAATTCATTTGTACCAAGGTATCATCACCTTCAAGCTCGGATACAAGTTGATCAATAATTCCACAATTACTGCAGTACTCCAATGCTTGTGATGACAGCTGTAGAACGTTGACAATGTACTGAAATACAGAAAAATAAACATAACAGATTTGGTAAAACCTAGTTCTGGTTTATCTTTGCAACATGCATGGGCACTTTATGACTCTTGATTTCTACTTCAAATGTTTCCACTGTAAGGTTGATGGCAGTAAATTATTTTCATTCTCAATACCACTATGATGACATAATATATATTATTGCCTGAATACGTGGGTTTATGTGCCCGAGAGCAGGTTACTATTTGCCTGATGGCAATTATGTTTACATCTGTGAAAAGTTTTGATAAGAGACTCTTGCAAATTTCACTGTTGAGTTTTTGTTTTCACAAGGTACTCACTGTTTCATCTTGGAAAGTCAAGTTGTTTTGTGTGCAGCCAATGCATTCATGTTCAGTTCATGCAGCTATGTACAAATAATGTACATTAATGCAGAATACTTGACGTCTTTTTTCAAAATTTTATCCCTCTGTCAAGAATTAATTCAAGTTGAAATTTTACCAAATAGTCACTTCTGTATACAGGGATTGTGTGATTGGTTTGATTTGGAACAGCAAAATAAATGCCGTTACTTAAGCTGGGATAGCTGGGTTTTGCTGTCTTTTGGCTGTCTATGCTAATCTACCAGTATCAATGTGAATATCTTGTCTGTATAATTTTTTTGTCTTTTACAGTTTCCTTTGGAAGTAAAAATATTTTTGAAAAAGATTGAGAGTTCAAGTGTTCAATAGTCATGCATAAATTTACATATATTAAGCCTACGAGGCAGAAAAGTCAGATTGTTCCAAGTGGAAGCCGTCCAATAGTATGACTGTAGTTTTGTGTTACCAAACTAGGGCTTTACACTTGGCTCAGTAATGTACATGTGTATATATGTATGCACATTGCAACACACAAGTACCAGCAGCGACTACTTTGAAAGATGGTAGACACTGAAAATCTAGCTATGTTTTATCTGGTCATTACCTACCTCATACACCCTGTATCTGATTATGTCACTTTTCTGCATAACTTTCTTCAGTTCTTGTAGCAATGTCCGATGGAAGAGAAATTCTAGTCCAGCCTGGGATTTTCCAATGCAGGTCAGAATTTTGATAGCTTCTTCCGCAACACTGATTTCTTTATCGGCAATACATAGAACACATTGATAGACTAACTCCACTGATGTATTGAGAATTTCACCACTTCCTTTCTCTGTGTTAACACATCTGTGAATCTGTCAAAAAAAATTATAAGAACGTCTTTTTAACATACTCACATCAATGACATAAAAACGCAGCAAGACAAGGGAAAATTTATGTTACCGCAGTCAATTTATCTTTGAACGGTGGCATGCCTGTGAGTGATATCACCACAAATTATCATGACTATTATTTAAAGATAATAACAATAAAGGAAATTCACAATGTGCAACATCTTTTTTAGCTCTGGGTTCAGGAAGCAGTGAGAATGACTGTGTGAAACAGGAATGAATGGTTAGGATGGAGAGTGATGGAAGTTAGCTGGGAGCTTCTTCCTAGCTGACAGAACAAAGGAACTAAATCTTTTCAAAATGTTGTATTAAAATGTAGTAGTCTGAGAAGACGTGTATCAGAGGGGAAGCAGAGAGATCTTGAAGGGTGATACATTATTACAAGTTCAGATAGATATTGAGCTCCACTGCCAGTAATACGGTAGAGTTGAAACAAAATGATGACTGTATATATGAGAAATGACTTGTAGTCAGTATTAAGAGAGTTCAAGAGGGACTTAGTGAAGTCAGATTTTTTTGCTTGCTAGACAAATAGAGTAGCAGCATTTTGAACTATTTGCAACTTATCAATGAGATGTGTAGGACAACCTGACAAAGAATTGCAGTAATCCAGACGAGAATGTACAAGCGCAGTGGTTAGTACTGTAAATGGCAAACGGCATTCATTATTCTGCACATGGTGAGCCATGTCTACATGGGAAACAAGAGCAACAGCAAGGCTTTTCACAATGCAAGTAAAAAATGCCAGTGTTTCCGACACACAATGTAGCAGGAAGGGTTTATTAGACAATTATGGAGATATAACTTGTTACTGCTTCTGTTTTGCACCATTTAGCAGAAGTGTGTAACAGTTTATTCAAATCTGTACTTCAGAAATACAGATTTGAATAAAATGGATAGAAGAATTAATTTGATTAATTTTATTTTCAACATTATAGCTGCTAATCATCTGCAAATGCCTAGTGCTTCACTTACTGATTTCTGATTAGATTGAGGGAATGACAAACAAGATTGGTCCTAGAACTGAGCATTGAGGAACACCAAAGCAAAGTATGATGAAGACAGAACGAACCAATGATTTGGAATGTATGATGAGTTTGACCTGAGACAATAGACCAGTGTTTTTGTTAAGGCCGGTACCCCGGTAAATGTTACCGGGGTTCCCCAGTCATGTTACCGGGGTTCCCCAGTGAACACGCGAAGCGAAATCATGTTTCTGATGTTGATACTTTCATTCATATTCACGTACGCATCGTAATAAAGTATGAATCTCAACGTGGTTTCCTTATCGCAACACTGTCCCTCGCGTCCTCTCACTTTACATACA